>NC_141699.1:838268501-838531001 GCF_964263255.1 Lissotriton vulgaris
GCCCCGATGGGGTACCCATCGATGTATATAAGACTGAACCCAAACTGTGGGGACCCCTGTTAGCATCTGTTTTTAATGCTGCTGTCTGTAGTGATGCACCTGTTACCTGGGGACAATCAATTATTGTACCCATTTACAAAAAAGGTAGCAGGTCAGAGGCCAAAAACTATCGCCCTATATCCCTCCTTGACTCGTCGGTCAAAATCATGAGTCGGGTCATGCTAGTAAGATTGGAGGAATGGGCTGAGCAGGAGGGTATTCTGGCTAATAGCCAATATGGCTTTAGAAGGGGTAGGGGAACTCTCGATCAGTGCATCAATTTGGATCTTCTGATCGGGAAGTACACCGAGGCCAAACAGGGCTCCCTATACCTCTGCTTTGCATATCTGAGCAGCGCTTTCGATCTAGTGGACCATCCCATTCTGTGGACCACCCTGCTCAATCTAGGTGCCCCAGAGGGTATAGTATTCTTTCTGGCTAGATTATATGATAAACTGCAGACCTGCGTTCGTTTTGGTAAAGGGGGGGAATGTACCCCGAATTTTGACGTCAAGCGGGGAATTAGACAGGGCTGTGTCCTGGCCCCACTTCTTTTCATTTTATTCATTAACGGGATTGATAATGTTTTAAAGAAGGTTATGGCTGATGCCCCCCAGATTCATGGCGACCCTATTCCAGTGTTATTATATGCTGATGACGCTGTTTTACTGTCAAGAACGCCAATAGGATTACAGCGTCTAATGGATAGTTTTTCAGCCTTTATTAAAGCAAGGAAACTGGTGATTAACAAAGGGAAAACTGTAATAATGACCTGTGGGGAAAAAAGGAAGTGTCCAAATGCCTTTTTTATTGATAAGGAAAAAGTCCAACATGTGGATACATTTTGCTATCTGGGAATTACCTTTGCAAATGACAGGAAATGGTCCAGTGAATACACCAATATCCGGAATAAAATGGCCAAGAATGCCTATGGTGTTTATAGATTTGCCTCAAAAGTGGGGGAGAGGCGCACCTTAGACATGCTTAAAATTTATCAGGCAAGGTGTGTGTCTATTGCACTATATGGTGCAGGCATATGGGGCTACAGCCGGCATGACAGCTTGCAAATTGAAGAAAATTATTTTATAAAAAAGCTTCTGTGCATACCTGTTTCAACCTCTAACGAATTAACCCATCAAGAGCTTAACATCCACTTTTTAGGTGATTTGTTATCCCTTAGGCCTTTGATGGTATGGTGCTCGATCTGGCTCAAGGAAGAGAAGGCCTTTAACAGATCTGTCATTGAGGATGGCCTTTTAATGGACAAATTTTTAGCAATCACATGGATCAAATATGTTGTTGTCTGTTTTTCGGAAATCTATGGGGTTAATATTGTTAATGACCTAACTGCAGCATCCAATATTACTAAGACTGAAATGAAAAATATCTTTCTTGGATTTGCAGATAGAAAGCGTAAATTAGCCTCTGGATCATTATCTACTGTACTGTTTTATAACTCATTTGTTATAGGAGAAGTGTTTCCGTTGTATCTCCTGATGGTAACCAGACAGTCACACAAGTTTGTACTTACAAGGTTGCGGTTTGGGATGGCACATTATTTAGTGGCTCATCCCCAGATTAAGAAACATCCGACAGGACCATGTATGTGTGACTCTACATCTACCCAAAGCACTCAGCACTTTCTTTTGTTCTGTGAACTGTACAGGGAACAGCGTACTATGTTTTTGAAACCTATGCTGAACAAATATGGTATACGTACAGTTAAGGAAGCCATGGGCCTGATTTTAAATTTACAATCAGCAGATATTTGTTTTTATACTGCAACGTTTTTAAATAAGTGCATTTATTCCAGGAAAAATATGATTTTTTAATGTACCATATTTATTGTCCTTTTTAAACTTTGTATTCTAATCCCTTTTAATCATGATGTATTTACTGTTTTACCTTGTGCTTTCATGGTCATTCACTTGTACCGAATAAAGCTTCATGAACTGAACTGAACTGATCACTGTCAATTAAGCCCTGCATGTATGGTGCTAATCGGGATGCAAGGCTGCTAGTGAAAATCTTTATGTCAATATTCAGCATGAGATAGGATGAAAGAGGGCACAATATGCTGGATGCTTGCCTGGTTTGGGGGGACCACTACTGGAGCAATGTGGATAGAGGCAGAGAGAGCTATGGTGTCGCTAAAGGAGTTTTATAGGCACGCTAGGAATGGGGTGTGTATGGCTGCAAAGGCCTTATAGAAATTGGAAGTGTAACTTTCTTCTGCCAGGGCTTTACCCAAGGGCAGCTTTTGAATGGCCAAAATAACCTCATCTGCATATGTCCTTATCTAGTTTAGATGCTTCCCTGTCAGGTAGTTGAGTAACAGGAGCAAGCTGCTACGACATCTTCGCTAAGTGCTTGTCAGGATACAAAGCTGAAAACAATTGCTCAGATTCTTTGGCTATCTGATCATCAGAATACACTCGGGCCCCCAGCAAACCCACAATCTCGGAAACCCGTTGCTGATTGTCTGGGCTTTAGAGCCACTGTGTGAGGAGCCGGCCTGATTTATTACCCCAGCATAACATTTTGGTCCAGTGTGTAGGAGTGAATATTCTGCTGCATCCAGACGCTCTATGTTATTTACGAGATGCCGTACATTGGAGTCTTGCTTTGTGAGAGACAGTGCATAAATGAACTCCTTCCAGTTCCCTAATTTCCCTTTCCAATTACTCGCATTTGTCCCACCTGTCTTTATTAAGCCCAGACGACATGTCAATGAAATTCCCCCTCACGACCTCCTTTAAGGTATCTCACACCAATGCAATTGGTGTATCATTCATGTCATTGGTTTCAAAGAAGTCTCGGATTACCCCTGCAATTTCGTAAATATTAGCTTATTTATTTATTTTTTATTTTATTTATACTATTTATAAAGCGCTCTACAACCCTACGGGCATCCTGGCGCTGTGAAATGCAACTGAAAATGAGCATCGTGGGCTGTGAGCAGTATACTCCTGGGGCAGTTAAGCTTTAGGGAAGAGCCATGTCTTTACTTTTTTACGAAAAGGCATCAGTTCGCCTGTTTTCCTTATTGTAATAGGGAGGCTATTCCAGAGATGGGCTGCCACTATACTAAAGGCTCTGCCACCATGAGTGGCTTTCCTGATCCTAGGTATATTGATGAGATTGGTGGTAGAGGAGTGAGGGTCCGTGTAGGTTCATACCAGTTAAATTTGTTTTGTAATGGTTTAGGACTCAGCCCATGCACTGCCTTGAAGACAGTGCATAAAGATTTGAAGAGGATCCTCTGATGGACGGGCAGCCAGTGTAGCTCAGCCAATGCAAGTGAGGTGGAGGATCTTCGTCCTCGAGAGAGTGCCATTTTTGCTGCCGCCGCCTGGATGCTCTGGAGTCTGGAAATCAAGTATGCAGGAGACTCCAGTAGCAGAGCGTTACAGTAATCCAGGCGGCTGAGAATGGTGCTTCTGACCACGGTCGCTCTGGTCTGTGCTGGGAGGAGAGGCAGCAGCCTTCGAAGGCCTTGCATTAAGGCGAAGCAGCTTCATATATGAGTCGCTTAGGTTTGAGACGCCAGGTGCTTTGTTGAGGCACCCCCTTCCCCCAGGGAGCCGCAATGTGAGAGGGATAGGTGAGTGGTCCAATAGAGCAGCTACTCCAGTGTCAGCTGGCACAGTTACCAAGGTGAGATGAAGGTAGTTCAGAAAGAGGTCTATCCGAGCAAATGTCTGGTGTGCAGCAGAAATTAATATGTATACCCTTGTGTTTAGATTGTGTTGTCGCCACACATCCTCAAGTCCCATGTCTGCCAGCCACCCCTGCATTGCCTCTAAAAGAGCTTTCAATTGCCCTACTGCTCATGTGGACCTGTCGAAGTGTACATCATTTATCACATTAAAGTCATCCCTACCAGTACACCTTTGTCCGGTGAGGACACCACTCTCCCAAGTTCGTTTTAAGGAAAGCTTTCCTGGTGTTTATTTGGTGCATGGGTGGAGGAGATTGTAAAGGAGTTACCCCTTACCTCCAAGTGAAGGTAGAGCAACCTACCAGGCAGCTCAACCTGCATTTTAAGTACCTTCCCTGGAAAGTGTGAGGCTAGCAGTATGGTCATCCTATGTGCTCTTCCAGGGCCCTTAGGAGAAAAACTGACGACCATACCAACAAGAGCGAAGGAGGTTCCAATCAGATCAGAGAGGTATGTCGCATTTGGATTCCTTGAAAAAGGAGAAAAGCGCAAACTGCTTCACTGTGGGGTTGAGGCCTTGTACATTAAAACCTAATATTTTGATCATGAGTTAACTGAGTTAGCAAGCAAATGTGGATTGACAGTGGGAGAAATTGTATACAGATTCCAAACTCAGTGAACAGAAGAAAGTGAATATAATGCTATAGCCAAAAAAAAGTGAACTGTCGAGTATAAAGAAAGGGGGGTTTAGGCCCATAACATCAACATATTTCAATTTTGGAGTGTCATTAACCAATGTCGGAATAAGCTTAATCCCCCATTGAAATCAAAACTTTAACTGGAAAGCTAGAAAATATATGACAGGTATGAGGTAGTTCAAAATAATGGGGCCAATAAACTTGCTAGGGTGTGCGCAATGCCCATTGTCCTAAGGGAAGCCAAGGAGTGCTGATAGCAACAGAACAGGTATGTGTATAAGTGTAAAAAGAAAAAAGAGGGGGAAAGAAAAAACAAGAAGAGCAACAACAATACAATAAAAATCCCATTCTTGGGAGACACTGTCATCAACCAGTGTGGTTTTGTCTTCCAGGCAGCCAGTCATCTCGACACCGCACCGTGGAATGGAATGGGAACCCCGCCGTGAGAGGACTCATCACATACTGAACTCCATATTGCCTCTGTCGTGTCGAACACCGGGGCACAGCCCTGCTTTGGGGCAAGCCTCGGCCATGACTGTAATGTCGCAAAAAGGAATCAGGCGACACTGTGCAATTTGAATGGGAGCTTTATTCACCTTGCGTCTTCACTCTTGCATTCCCCTAACCCCATGTCCCCTTAACTCCTCCAGTTCCGTTCCTCATTCCTCCTACCACTTTTGGGATCCCTGGCCCAGGTCCTAGTGCCCGGCCCAGTTACAACATTACATCTCCACCTTCTAACACACCTTGACGTCTCAGTGACATCTCAGTGACGCACGTGCAGGTCAAATTAACAATGAGAGACAACAACATAGTTACAGTTCTTCAATGAGGCGAACTGTGAGTTACATAAAGAGTAACCTGCTCATCGTCACCAAGAGAAGTGGAAGTCTGAGGATTGCTTGCTAACTCAGATGCATTCTCGTTCAAAGCATTGTCAGGCAGGGTCAGTGCTTCTTGGGCAGTGGACATGCATTTCTGGAAGTGCACCACATTCCTAGAGTCCTCTTGTTCTCCGATGCAGCCGTGATCAAGGTCCCTTTTTGTTTTGTTACTAACAGTGGGCACGGATGATATTGGTTGTCTGCTTTTCGCTGTTGTTCTTGCTTCACCAGCACCCAAGCCCCTTCCTGGATGGATGACTGAGCAGCTTTTCTCCGACTGTCGGCATATTCTTTTATCTTCTCCTTTTTCATCTGTCTCATGCTACTAATTCTTTGGGATCAGTGTCTTGGTGAATGCCACTGGCGATGTCTTCCCAGGCCGGTATTCTGGTGCGCAATGTGCGACCCAACATTAAGGTTGCAGGACATCTACCTGTGGTGGTATGGGGTGTGGTTCGATAGGCTCGTAACACCTCATTTAAAGCTACTTGAACATCACACTTTGAAAGTTCTGCTTGCTAAATGGTTTTATTGAGAGTGGCCATAAACCTTTTGTAGGAGAGTAGGGTCTGCTTCTTATGGTTACCCCCACTTTATGCTGTGATTCACTGGTTTTTCGACTTTAGTATGGCAGTGGCCCTGGCAATCAGGACCACAGTCTAGCTGTTCTCTCTCTAAGTTGATACCATGTACTTAGGTACATACCAGATTGGTTACTGGGTCACCCTTGTGAGCCCCTGTATATGGTACCTTAGGTACCCAGGGCATAGGTGCACCCAAGGCCTACCAGGGGCTGCAGCATGTATTGTGCCACCCCTGGTTAGCCTTCCATACTGACACCACAGGTCTGCAATTGCAGCCTGGGTAAGGTGGTGTAATCACCCCTTACTAAGATATAGTATACCTATATCTATATATATATATATATATATATATATATATATATATATATATCTATATATATATATATATATATATATATATATATATATATATATATATATATATATATATATATATATATATTCACTGAAAAAACCATAGGTTATAGACCATATATAGTTAGGGATTAGCATTTACAAAACCTTATTTTACTCGCATAAAACCATTGAAATTCGCATATATAGTTAGTTGCGCTAACTATATATCGCGCACCCGCAATCCACTGCTGATGATGTCACATATTACATCATTCATGACATGGTCAGTGACATCACTGATGACATCACTGATGACATCATCCAGTGGCTGTCTGTTTCTGTAAAGTTAAAATATATCTTACATATTGAAGAATGAGTGGATGTATAAGTGTCTGGATGAAGGATTTAGTAGGTGCATGATTGACTGTATGAGAGAGTGATTAAATGTGTCTCACTGAGTGCATGGGTTAGTGACTAAACTGTCTTAATGTGTGCATCATTATGTCTGTTGTTCTGTAAACTGCTGCATGTGTTGATCAGTAGCTATATGAGTAATTATATGGGTTATTGATTGGTTGTCCAAGTATTTGTATGGGAGAGTGAGTGTGTGTGTGTGTGGGGGTGGCTGGGAGGTGTGTGACTCTGTGCATACATGTGTAAGCAGTTGATTCACTAGATCTATGGGTTCAAAAGTGCATGTGGAAACAGCTGTATGGGCGGTTGACTGTGTGCATGAGTGTATTGGTGAGTGAATGGATATCTCAGTGCTACATGTCAAAGTAAGTACATATGTAAAACACAGTACATGTGAGAGTTGACATATATAAATTACTGTGCATAAGAGCCAGTGAATGTGTGAGTGGCTGCATGGATCATTGAAAACTTGTATCAGTGATTGTATAAGAGAGTAAATATGTGTTAGAATATGTTTGAATAAGTAAGGTGTGTATAACTGTATAGTTGAGCAAATGGAGGTGTGAGTGATTCTTTGCATGACTGACTAGGTGTGTGAGTAATTCCATGGATGAGTGACAGTCTGTGAGTGTCTGTTTACTCTGAGTGTATCTAAGGTTATATTAGAGTCTGAAGAGGTTAATCGTATTATCACATGAATGATGTCATCATTGATGTGATCAGTAATGTCAAATGAGATGTCATCAGTGATGTTATCAGTGATATCATTTGAGATGTCATCAGTGATGTCATCAGTGATGTCATTTGAGATGTCATCAGTGATGTCATCAGTGATGTCATTAGAGATGTCATCAGTGATGTCATCAGTGATGTCACTGACCATGTCATGAATGATGTAATATGTGACATCATCAGCATTGGATTGCGGGTGCGCGATATATAGTTAGCGCAACTAACTATATATGCGAATTTCAATGGTTTTATGCGAGTAAAATAAGGTTTTGTAAATGCTAATCCCTAACTATATATGGTCTATAACCTATGGTTTTTTCAGTGAATTTTCAAGGTTTTGTAAATGCTAATTCCTAACTATATATGGTCTATAACCTATGGTTTTTTCAGTGAATTTCAATGTTTTTTTAATAGCAAATATCAAATGCTGTCAAATGTCAAGTACATGATAGGTAAAAACATTTTCGTGTTTATGCACGCTGATGTGCTTTGAACGCTGCCCCCCCTTCCCCCCCTTCTTTTCTCTTAGCAGTACTCTCTCTTTGCAGATAGTGAAGGGTAGTTAACGCAGGCCTTTGCCCCCGTTGTAATCCGTCGTGCCTGCTTCTCTCTCTATTTGATTGATTGCTATCCAAGCATTTACTGTTTTAGAATTTGTTCTCTTTGGTTCATTCTGTATTTACAAACAAGCACAGAGTCGCAATACTCTGTTTAGTCTTTGCAGATAGTGAAAAATAGTTTAAAAAAACAAAAGGAATCGAGCAAAATCAGTAGGCCACTAATGGGATCTGTTTTTGACCTCGCTAAAATAGAAACATTAAGAACAACCCCTCATGAGAAATACGAAACTAGTAAGATGAACTTAGCTCCACACCATGATGGCTGCAAGACAGCTCGACTCTGCCGCCCACCCCACCCCACCCAAAATAACGACAAACCCTATGCAAATATTATAAATATATACAACACACCAGCAAAGTAACAGGGTAAAACATTTTATTAAATAACTATTTACATAACTATTTTATACTTTTTGTTGCCCGATCCGGCTAGCTCAATCGATCGAGCATGAAACTCATGCACTCTGATAGCAAGCGTTGCTGCTGATGCTATGCAGACCAAAACTGGTTTTCAGTTTGTACATTCTTCTAGATTTTTCCATCCAAGGCTGTTTGAGTTTGTAGAACGATGGCTTCAGATTTTCAACATACGGTGTGGTGGCGCGGACTGGGAGGGGGCGCTTGGCTCCTGCCCCCTCCCCAAGTAAGATTTTCATACGTGAGTGTACGTTCATGGTTTTGGTCCCTGAGTTGCTTCGATGTCACTGCCATGCTCAAATGGCATAAGTCCTGGATGTTGGGTGCCATAGTTCAGAGTTCTGAGCAGCGCTTGTAACACTGTCTGAAGCTTATTTGCACCTACTGCAGCTTCACTATTCTCAAAGTAAGTGAGGGCCGTTTGTGGACCTGACTGCATTGTTAAACAATGTGATGCGGTGCCTCCCTGAACCGCTTGACGGAGGCCCCCGAGGGGCGGTGACATGGCACTTAGCTCCTGCCCCCTCCCCAAGTCGTGTTGCCCTGGTGTGGCCTGAGATCGCCCCCGACATAGGTGGCCGGCTCCCGGGGTCCGGCGGAACTTTTTGCCTTTTGATGACTCTTCCATTCTGGACCTTGTCCCACAATCCGTTTGACCTGAAGACACGCTGTAGTGGGGCGCCCCTTTACCGTTTCAGTTGCCATTCCGCCCGCTTTTGCTACACTGTGCCTCTTCCGCCATTCAGCTGTTTACCGCCTGCTCTTGCGACTACAGCGTCTCGCTCACCATGTAGTTGAGTTGCTCCCGCTCTTGCGATGCAACGATAGGCGGCTGCCACAGGACTCTCAAAATGGCGGCCGGCTCTTCAGATTTGGGCGTGGTCCACTAAAATGGCCCTGGGACACCTTGGAACTCGGACGCTTGCCTGATAGGGCTTGGGTCCCATTCTCGAAAGCGTCCCCTCAGCCTTGAAGATTCTACAAAAGTCTTGGGGGCCCCCGACTCCCGCAGGCTTCTGGTGGGGAGCGGCTGCCATGATTGCTCGTGGAATGGCCACGACCGAGCTACGAGATGGTGGTGCTCTCATGCTGACGCCAGCTTCAGTCTGAAACATCCAGAAACACTGTAGACTACCAATTTGATCAGTTCCGGTAGCGCCCCAACATGACCCGGTAGAGAAGAACTTGCCCTCCCCTCTTTGACTGATGGTTCTTGTTGCCTGTCCCTTCTGTTGTCATTTAACAGAACTTTTTAGACTGCTGAAAGGGGTTGTGTTCCCAACACTGGTTGGTGGAGACATTTTGACTATATTCTGGACCTACGTTGTCGCGTAATGCGTTATATGACACGCCGCGTTAGCGCACCCGGAAGTGCTCTGGTGCGCGAAGCGCAGCTTCCCGGAAGCGATCCGGGGTGCGGCGCGCAGCGCGTAACGTAAGCATAACAGGTCATGTGACTTGTTAATAAAACTTTTCATTGGTTCATTTTACTTTTGTTATTTTAATGATGAAAGGCTTGGTCATATGACCTAAAAATTACGCTTTTTATTGGTTTCGAACATTATTTTTTCTTAAACATATATGTTATAATGTTCCAGGCTAATGTACTTTCCCGGAAAATTTACAACTGTCCTGCAAGTAAAATATATTCCTTTTTCGAGAAAAAGGGCGTTTCTTCGTCCCCTGACGGAGCCGTTGAGTAAAAGAGGCTCGGCCTGCTGTCTTAGTCGCCGATACGCCTGATTATCAGATTCTTATCGATCACTTTATGTTGCAGGAGTGGAAAACACAACTGCCCATGACCATTTATCTTTACTGCGTTCCTGCGTATTATGCCTTTTATCCGTCATGTAATTGGACTGCTTTATTTTACTTGCCTTTTACTGATTCAAAAACAGTGACTAAAATTAAAAACTTTACCAATGTAAATACTACTACCATGTTTTGTTTTAAAAACCTTTATTGTGAAAATGTCAGTATACAAATACGGGCCTATAACCACGTGGGCCGGCCACGGAGCAAACTGGAATCGTATATGATGAGGAGACATTTACATTGTAGAGGAACATAACGAGCGGGCCATTAGGTTGCAAGAACTAAGGTGTCTAACAGTTGCGGAATCGGTGGACGTACATTTTATAATTAAAGTACGACAGGGCCAGTTACAATAAAATTATCTAGATATACATTTGCGGGCAAGTACCATGAGTGACGGTAATTCGAACTTTCAATAGTACAGTAATCAATAACACATCAGAACTTAATATCAATAGGGATGTCGAAATATTCAATCAATTCTCGTCCCCGCCCGCCATGTGCTTCAAAACTGCATTCGTATCTCGTGATATCAAGGTTGTTCAACCAGTACACAACAAGGAGTTACGAGTCCCATTTATACCGGCGCCATTTTGGGCGAGGCCGGGCAGGTCCAGGATATAGTCAAAATGTCTCCACCAACCAGCGGCCGGACCAGAACCCCTTTCGGCCCTTTATGCTACAAGATGGTGTCTTCCATTCAGAAAATATTGTTGGCAGCATTTTGAAAGGAAAGATAAACAGCCGTTCTCCTAGTGAGTCTCACATTGTTACATTTAGGAAGAATGTTGAAGAGTAGTATGTTGAAAATCTGAAGCCATTGTTCTACAAACTCTCAACCAGCCTTAGATGGAAAAAAAAATCCTGAAGAATGAACAAACTGAAAACCAATTTTTGTCTGTATAGCATCAACAGCAACGCTTGACTCAGCTTTGTGTGAAGCCGCCATTTTGATTCAATCAATAGCGTCCCCCTGCACACATTCAGGGACTTGGTCGTGTCTTCAGGTCAAACGGATTGTGGGACAAGATGCAGAAAGGAAAAGGAAAAAAGTTCCGCCAGACCCCGGGAGCCGGCCGCCTATGTCATGGGCGATCTTTGGCCACACCAGGGCGATAGTGAAGCTGCAGCAGGTGCAAATAAGCTTCAGACAGTGTTACAAGCACTGCTCATAACTCTCAACTATGACACCACCTCGGTGCCATCCGGATCTTGGCGCCTTGTGCTGGTTCCGGCCTATTCACACATCGGTCCGCTACTGACACCACCTCACAGGCCAACGGGGCACCCCACGCCGACTTTCGGCGCAGCATTGTAGGATGGCCACACCAGAGCAGCAACTTTCTAAACACCACCTCGGTGCCATCCAGATCTCGGCGCGTTGTGCTGCCTTCGGCCTACTGTAGCCGCAAGTGCGGACGCAACTCAACTGGATAGCGAGTGAAACACCAAGGGGCGCCCCACTGCAGCCGAGGAGCCTCCATCTTGGGGGCGACGCACAGCATCACATTGCTTTCCAATGCAATCAGATCCTCAAACAGCCCCCACTGACTGACGCGACCTCACAGGCCAACGGGGCGCCCCACGCCGACTTTCGGCGCAGCATTGTAGGATAGCCATACCAGTGCAGCAACTTGCTGGACACCACCTCGGTGCCATCCGGATCTCGGCGCGTTGTGCTGCCTTCGGCCTATTCGCACATCGGTCCGCTACTGACGCCGCCTCACGTGCCAACGGATTTTCTACGCTTTTTATAGCCCTATGCCGCATAACAGGTCATGTGACTTGTTTATAAAACTTTTCATTGGTTCATTTTACTTTTGGTTTCCTAATGATGGAAGGCTTGGTCATATGACCTAAAAATAACACTTTTCATTGGTTTAGAACATTTTTTTTTCCCAAACGATGAAAGCCCCACCTTGTTTCTGGATGTTTCAGACTGAAGCTGGCGTCAGCATGAAAGCACCACCATCTCGTGGCTCCGTCGTGGTCATTCCGCGAGCAATCATGGCAGCCGCTCCCCACCGGAAGCCTGCAGGAGTCGAGGGCCCCCAAGACTTTTGTAGAATCTTCACGGCTGAGTGGACGCTTTCGAGAATGGGGTCCAAGACCTAGCAGACAAGCGTCCGAGTTCCAAGGTGTCCCAGGGCCATTTTAGTGGACCAGGCCCAAAAAGGAAAGAGCCTGCTGCCATTTTGAGAGTCCTGTGGCAGCCGCCTATCACTGAACCGCAAGAGTAGGCGCAACTCAGCTGAATGGCGGATTTTGGCACAGTGTACCAAAAGCGGGCGGAATGGCAACTGAAACGGTAAAGGGGCGCCCCACTACAGCACACGAGCCGCCACCTGGGGAGGCCCGTTCACGCCGCCGCCCCCCCCCCCCCCCCCCCCCCCCGGGGCGCCCCACGCCGTTTTTTGGAGCAGCATTATAGGATACAAAAACCAGTGCGGTAGTTTACTGGACAGCACCTGGGTGCCATCCACATCTCAGCGCGTTCTACTGCCTTGGAACTATTCGCACAACAGACCGCTACTGACAAGGCCTCCCCAGGGATGCCCCACGCCATTTTTCGGAGCTGCATTGTAGGATACCAAAAACCAGTGCGACACCCAGGTGACATCACCTGGGTGCCGTCCAGAACTCAGCTCGTTGTGCTGCCTTGGGACTATTCGCACAAAACACAGGTACTTACCATTGTTGCTTCTTTTTTCAAAAAAATGTTTAAATGTGTTTACTGTTTTTGTTGCGTTGTATATATTTACAAGTTATTAAAGTTTTATAATCCTACTACTTTGTTGGAGTGCTATATATTATTAATGTGACACATAATTGTAAAAACTTTGATGTACAAAGAGGCATCCCTGGAATCTTCCGCTTCAGGCTCGGTCCCACACACCCTCACAGTGAGAATCCCCTCCCCAAGCACAATACAGGATGGTTATCAGATAGTAGGAACCCGTATGGTGTGACAGATCTCATGGGGTGGGGGCCTTCATCTACTGTAACTCCTTTGAAGAGGGATGATTCTCATACATGCCAACATTTCAGAAGAGCAAAGTGGGAGATTTTTTTTAAAAAAATCGGGAGAATGGGGCCTTGAATCGGGTTATTGTCATGTGTGGGCTTTGGAAGTGTGCTGCTGCAGGATCGGACATTTCAAACTCAAATGCACGTCCTTTTTCTTACCTTTCCGAAGCATGGAGCGCAATAGCAGGCAGAGAAAGGGTGATGCAAGTGTTAAACACTGCCTGGCCTGGCAAGTTGCTGGCAGTGCCCCCCCCCCCGCCCCCCGCCCGCTCCTGAAACAGGGCACACACACCTCCGCCCCGAGTACTTCACAGATCTTTAAAAGACCATGCGCTTGTTAATGAGGCTTAAATGGTTTATCACCCCTTCTAGAGCCCCTGCATCGGCCCTCTGACGTTTCCTGGAAGAATTAGCACGTAACACAATACCAAGCCCTGTCATCTGAAACCCCCGAGGAATCGGGTTTTTGCTTGCAGGAATCGGGAGGCGGGAGACTAGCACTGAAATCGGTAGTCTCACGCCTGAATCGGGAGGGTTGGCATGTCTGGATTCTCTACAGCTGGGGCCATAAACTACATCCGCAGGGCTAGGTGATAGCCTGGGACCGGCCTGGACAATCGGACACAGAGGAAGAGGAGTGTCAGAGGGTGCGGTAGTGAATAGGGTGAAAGGGAGGTGTCGGGCGGGCACGGGGTGTGATTCTCAGGGAAGAGCAGCGCAGATGGGGGGAGGTTTATGGCCCATGCATGAGAGAGAGAGCGGGGGTGACCAGTGCGTGGGGGAGATGCTTGCGAGGGTGGGGAGCCGTGCTGAGAATCGACGGCGTGCAGAGAGTGGGTCTGGTCAAGGCATCTAAAATGGCTGCCGTGCACGACAAAATTGTGGCATTGGAAAAAAGGCAAGATGGCGCAGACAATGTTTATCAATAAGGATTAATTTATAACAAAATATTTTATCGCAGTGACAAAATGGCGGTCAACACTTCCTGATTTCCATCGAATCGAACGTTAACAGACGTCACGCAGCAAAAAAAATAAAACGCTCACGCACAGCCGCTGGAAGACATGTATCAACATATATGAGCCTCCTCAGCCACCCTCAGAAAACATAAGGGATCAGGATACCTCTCCCGTACCCCCTTATACCTAGTAATTTAATTAAATCGAAACACAAAATGGCGAATTCCCGTTTCGCTACCAGTTTGCGGCCCGGTTCGCGATCCGGGAAGCGCTTCTACCGTGAAAAATCAATTTTTTTTTATTTTCCCCACAGGACCCTTTAATAACCCCAACATCATTCCTAGGGGGTCAAGAGGGGTCTACCTTGCCCCCTTTCATTAAATTCCCCCTTCGTTTTTCACCTCTTCTTGTCTCTCGATCCTACCGAGAGACAAGATGGCGGCCGCACCGGACTGTTTAGAATGTTGACAGACACCGGAGAGCCAATCAGCATCACTTCGCAAAGCTCCGTGACGCGAAAAGTACGCGATCTGGAGCGCTATCTGGGACGCTGCCACAGATATATAAATTTTTTAAAACGTTAATTTCTCAAAATCCACTGGAGCACATATAATGAGACCCAGCAAAGGCACATCGGGCTAACAGTCCCTACAATTTTGCCAAGTTTCGTGCAAATCCATTCAGCCGTTCGAGCTAAAAGTGAGGCCAAACGCCCTATGGAAATTAACATGGGAAAAACGCGTTTTGGGACCCCCCTTTTTTCTCGGCCCCCCCTTAACGAAACCCCCCCAAATTTTCAGGGGCTGCTCAGAAACAAAATGTGCCATTTTCCTGAAAATTTCAGCCGATTCCGTCCACAAACGCCAAAGTTATTAGACATAGAATTTTCAAAAGTCCCATAGAGAAAAAATCCTAACTCTATATACCTACTGGCGATAGCCAGAAGGTAATATATATATATATATATATATATATATATATATATATATATATATATATATATAACCTACTGGCGGTCGCCAGTAGGTAGTTATAGTTAGGATTTTTTTCAATGTTAAATCTCAAAATTCTATTTGGAATAACTTTGGCGCCGGTTGACGAATCTGACTGAAAATTTCCTCAAAATGGCCTCGCGGCGTTCCGGTCCTTCCCTGAAAGTTTGGGGGGGATTCGTCAAGCGGGGTCCGAGATAAAAGAGGGGTCCCAAAACGCGTTTTCCCCATGTTAATTTCCATAGGGCGGTCGATTTCACTTTTAACCCGAACGGCTGAATGGATTTCCACCAAATTTGGCAAAATTGTAGGGACTGGTAGCCCGATGTGCCTTTGCTATGTCTCAAGATATGTGCTCCAGTGGATTTTGAGTAATTTAGGTTAAAAAAAATATATATATCTATAGCAGCGCTCCGGTGCGCGCACCGGGGAGCGTTCCGGGCGCGTGACGCGAGGTGCGCATGGAAAGCTGATTGGCTCTCGGGTGTCTGTAAACATTCGAAACAGTCCAGAGCGGCCGCCATCTTGTGTCTCGGTAAAATCGAGACATAAGAGGTGACTAAAACAAAGGGGGAAATGACCATAAGGCGTCAGGGATAGACCCCTTTGACCCCCTAGGTTTGATGTGGGGGCTATAAAAGGGCCCCGCGGGGCATTTAAAATATTTTTTTTTTTTCGTTTTGCGCGGGGGAAGCGCCCGGTGCGCGCACCGGGGAGCGGCCCGGGGAGCGTACTATGATGAAAAAAGGTGACAGAGTTTTTACAAAATGAAGTTTTGATTTAGAAATTGGAGGTAGTTCTAAAAAGAACTTTTTTTTTTTCTTCTTTTTGTTGTTTTATATTTTTTTTGTCTTTTTTGAACTTTTTGAACTTTTTTTGGCTTTTCAAAACAGTTTTATATTTTTTTTGTATTTTTTTAGGGGGAGAAACAAAAAAAGGGAATTGAAACTGGCTCAACTGGAGCAAAAAAACAAAAAACCCAAAAAATTACTTCTTTTTGGGGCACTTGTGATTATCACCTGCAAGGACGATGAGCTTAACGCTTTTTTCGCCATAGGCGATAAGCTTGCCACATGCAGAACAAGTGATTTTAAAATCAGCAAATCTCGGCTGAATGCAAGGCATCACCTCGGATGTTTCTGGTTCCGATGAAGTGGGTTGGTTTCTTTGGGAGGGGGTCCTTGATGACTGGGGGAGGTTACTGGCCAGTTCCCTGAACTCTGCACGAGAGTAGTTGATTGGGTGCATTCTGGTCATGTGCCGAATCATGGTATAGTTACCAAATGAATATTTTTTGTTTGGGTTGCCCCGTGAAAGTTCATCATTGCAGATTAGGCAAGTCACCTTGGCCGCATTCACCTTTTTTTTCCCCTCTGGGATTGAAAAAAACTCCCATACAATGTGTGGTTTGGGTTTGTATGGGGTATTTTCTTCTGGCAGCCATCTTCTCCGCCCCTCCTCCTCTTCCTCTTCCTCCTCCTCCTGTTCTTGACCACCAATATAATTTGGAGCTGGTCCTCTTGGTGGTTGTGGTGATGGTGGTGGGGCAGATGCACCAGCTGATGCTACTACTGAAGCCATTATTTGGAGCAAAAAAGTAGAGAGAGCTACAAACAGGTCTTCCTCAGTCAAAGGACAAAGTCAGAATAAGGAAAAAAGGTGGGGTCTTTCATCATTTAGAAAAAAAAACTGTCCTGAACCAATGAGAAGTGTTATTTTCAGGTCACAAGACCAGGGGCTTCATCATTATGAAACTAAAACTGTTATGAACCAATGAAAAGTGTTATTTTCTGGTCACATGACCCGACGCGCTTACGCTACGCGCCCGGGGCGCGCCCGGGGGCGCGCCCCGGGTCGCGCAGCGTAAGCGCGTCGGATGTTTACGTTGCGCGATCGTATTCGCTCGAGTACTTCCGGGTGCGCTTACGCCGTGCGTATCACGCTGACGCGGCTACGCGATACGTCACGATCATGTTTTCGTTTGCGATATTGGCGCTCACGGGACGCTCCCCGGAGCGCGCCCCGGGGCGCTTTTCAGAAATACGCTTTTCGGGGCGCTCCCCGGGGCGCGCTCCGGGAGCGCTCCCAAAAAAAATAAAAAAAAAAAAATGGGATAATTGTAGGGACAGGTAGCCCTATTCTGAAGTGGTTTGTAAAAAAATTAACTTTAGAAAAATATGTATTGTGCTACATTGGGCTTAATATATGTTAGAGCCAAAATGTAGCCCAAATGTAGCCCAAAGTAGCCCAATGTAGCCCAAAGATGGCCACCAGAGACCAAAAAATGTAAATGTAGCCCAAATTTCAACTAGATGTAGCCCAACTGTAGCCCAATGACAGAATGTACCAGAGTGTTCTAAAGAACAACTAGAGTGCTAACAGTCTTATTTATAAAGTGAAACTTATAGTTAGGAATTAGCATTAAAAAAACCTATGAAATTCACTGAAAAAACCATAGGTTTCACACCAGTTATAGTTAGGAATTAGCATTTAAAAAACCTATGAAATTCACTGAAAAAACCATAGGTTTCACACCGGTTATAGTTAGGAATTAGCATTTAAAAAACCTATTAAATTTACTGAAAAAACCATAGGTTTCACACCTGTTATAGTTAGCTGGAAATTTTACTGACATAAAACCATTGAAATTCCCACGTTATAGTTAGTCGGACTCACTATAACTTGCGCGTGCAATGCACTGCTGATGACATCACATATTACATCACTCATGACATGGTCAGTGACATCACTCATGACATCACTGATGACACCATCCAGTGAATATGTGTCTTTCTGAAAAATAAATATTAGTGAGTTATGTTTAAATATTTAAATATATATATTAGTGTTTCACTTTGTGTATAAGTGGCTACATGTGTTGGTAAGTAGCTACATGCGTATGTATATGGGTTATTAGATATTTTTATTAGTATCAGTATGAGTGTCTATATGGTTTGGTGGGGGTATTACTTAGCACATAGATGCATGAGTGACTGACTCTTTGTTTGTATGTGTTTTGAAGACAGCATATGTACAGGACTGTATGGGTGGATGAGTGTCTATATGTGTTTGTTAGTGAGTGAATGACTGTCTCACTAGTGTCTTTATCAGTAACTACATATGTTTTAATCTAGTATATATGAATATTGATGTATATAAGTGAGTATATGTGAGAGTAAGAGATTGTAAGAGTTCCTGTTTAAATAAGTATGTGTTTCTATAAGTGATTGTTTAAGAGAATACATATGTGTAATATTAAATAGAAGTAAGGTGGAAGTTTGTGTATAACTCTATATTCAAATAAATGGATGTTCAATAGTTTATTTGCACGTGTGAATATGTGTGTGAGTAACTTTTGGATGAATGTCGGTGTGTAACAGGATGTATAGGTGTAGCACTTCATATGATGAGTGAGTATATGTATGAGTGACTATATAGAACTGTTGGTGAATGAGTGGATGTGTATATAGATAGTGGAATTACTGAATTGCTTGTTGTAACTGATATAGGTATCTCCATTTTTTTAAAAATTTCAGTTTCTATTTTTGAATATGTGTCTCAAGGGTTACATTATAGTGAAAGGAGGTCTGTCACTATGTCACAAGGATGGTGTCATGAGTGATGTCACTGACCATGTCATGAGTGATGTAATATGTGATGTCATCAGCAGTGCATTGCACGCGCAAGTTATAGTGAGTCCGACTAACTATAACGTGGGAATTTCAATGATTTTATGTCAGTAAAATTTCCAGCTAACTATAACTGGTGTGAAACCTATGGTTTTTTCAGTGAATTTAATAGGTTTTTTAAATGCTAATTCCTAACTATAACCGGTGTGAAACCTATGGTTTTTTCAGTGAATATATATATATATATATTCACTGAATAAACCATGGGTTATAGACTATATATAGTTAGGGATTACATTTACTAAACCTTATTTTACTCACACAAAACCATTGAAATTTGCATATATAGTTAGTTGCACTAACTATATATCGCGCACCCGCAATCCACTGCTGATGATGTCACATATTACATCATTCATGACATGGTCAGTGACATCACTGATGACATCACTGATGACAACATCCAGTGACTGTATGTTTCTGTAAAGTTAAAATATGTCCTACATATTGAAGAATGAGTGGATGTATAAGTGTCTGGATGAAGGATTTAGTAGGTGCATGACTGACTGTATAAGTGAGTGATTAAATGTGTCTCACTGAGTGCATGGGTTAGTGACTAAACTGTCTTAATTTGTGCATCATTATATCTGTTGTTCTGTAAACTGCTGCATGTGTTGATCAGTAGCTATATGAGTAACTATATGGGTTATTGATTGGCTGCCCAAGTATTTGTATGGGAGAGTGAGTGTGTGTGTGTGGGTGGCTGGGAGGTGTGTGACTCTGTGCATAGATGTGTCAACAGTTGATTCACTAGATGTATGGATTCAAAACTGCATGTGGAAACAACTGTATGGGTTGTTGACTGTGTGCATGGGTGTATTGCTGAGTGAATGGATATCTCAAGAATGCGTGGTCATCATCTGTCTGACACTTCCAAAGGAAAACTCCAGTGGCAATTACCACCAGGTTGGGTCTGCTGAAGTCCCATGCTTGGCTGTGTCCCAGGCATATTCCCATCAAACCAAAGCATTCCTTGCAAATCTGGGTGCCTTTTGCTTCCTTTAGCAGCACCAAGGTATTGATTACAGCACCGGATGCCTCAGAACCAGCGACTGGCAGAACTCTTCTTTCTGTGTTCCCACAACGATTATGCGCGGTATTAAAAAGGTCTGTTCTCTGCAGCAACTAGAAACGAAAATGTTGTGTCTCCCAGCCAGCACCTTTTATCTCTATTTTTGCAAAACAAGTCCTGAAACACATTTTTTCTCTTATTGTTTCAACTTTCACTGAGTGCTTGGAGCTTTCCCTCTAAATGGACCTTTTGGGTTTTTTTTTATCTAAAGAAAGCATGGTCTTCTGAAGCAGCATGTAAGAGTTTTCAATTTTATAAACAGAACATTTTATAAGTAACTACTGACTCTAAAGAGTATTTTTATTTTTTATTTTTAAATGACACTATAGATTTTTCCTGTCTCCACAGAGTCTATAGTAATTTTACATATTTTAACAGCTGCTATTTTGTCAGCTCATAATCAACTCTCCTGCAACTACCTGCCAATTAAATGCAAATGCCTATTTTAGTAACGTAGTTTGCTTTAAATGGGTTATTCACGATTGCCATGGTTTGGAGTGGGTGGTATGTACTAAATTGAGGCCCTAACATAGGTGTTCTGTTTCAGAGGCACAAATCCTTCGTCCCACAGAGACAAGCAGGCCCTTTCATCCAGTTAAGGCCCTTTCCCCTAGATTAGCCCTCCCTTTACAATAACGAGCAACAGTGGGCTGTCCCTTATCTGAAGTGTGCTCTGGGTTTAGAAGACGGTCATCCTAAATACGTCATCTCCATGTCCAACAGTGACTAACCTACGTCACAACAAATTCTTAGAAACAGACCGTTTCTCCAAGAACACAAATTCTTGGACACAGACCCTTTCTCCGGGAACTCATCTTCCTCTGACCAACTTTACGTCAATCCAAGGCACCTATCCGGTATAAATATACCTCCCTTTGCCCAAGCAAAAGAGAGGAGACCGATACTTCCATGCCGACACTCTGATATCTGAGACACTGCCACCTGTGTCATGCCACAGCTCTAGCTGGCAGAAGTCCCTCACCCACCCTTGAGGGTCCAGCTCAAGAATCAGGATGAAGTCCCACTAAGGTAATGGGGTTAGACTAAATCCTAGAAGGATTCTTGGCTCTCTAAGACCTACACACATGCTAGGTACACTTAGGTGCATCATAGGGGCATAGGCTTTATCTTAATGCATTCTGTATTTCATGTATGTGTTCATTACTATTGTAAAATGGTAGAACTATACAATGCCTTTTTATTTAACTGCACTGCTGGTCATAATTCTCTGCTACTGTCCAACAGTTGTCGCAGCACATATAACCAGTACTAGAATAACAACTGTGCAATAATTTGTATTGTAAACAAACCCAACTGTTTCTTCTATGTACTCCTCTGAGATGAGTGACTGAATGAAAAGTAGTATATTGTTTCCACGATCCTGAGGGATCAGGGTTTTATGTTATGTGGTTGCCAGAAGCTATTCCCTTCTTGTCTTCAAGAAGTTTCTAGTGGCCTCTGAGCTAGCTGGTACACAGTAATTAAGCTTAATATACATAATAGGGGCATACTGACCTTAGTCCTATGCCAAGCCTATTGTGTATGTTATTCCAATGTGCAGAACCTATAAGGGAAATAGGAACTACACTACAGCAAATTTTGTCTGCAACACACTTATCTCAAATTAGAAATCTGGCAGGGCTGACACAGCACTTCATCCCGCTAATCATAATAAAGGAATCCTATTTAGCTTGAAAGACTGCAGCCTCTTCTGTATGCCATACAAATTGTCAGTACCCTGGAGGGCTGTAGAGCCCAACCACCCATCGTTTGCATAACTCCCAGAGACCCAGATGCTTTTAAAATACTGCAAAATACTGCAGATAAGCACCTATTTAAAATACAGTTAATTTTATATACTTTAAGTCTTTAAACCTCATGCATTGCAGGCTGCTGTTTTCTCATTTGCCGCTCTCACCTTATATCTGAGTTAAAAGCACGCACCTGAGATAAGCTACCAATAAGAAATGTATTCCTCACACAACTTCGTCCTATATTAGATTTGTAGCACTAAATGCCCTCGCCACAGTATATTGCCAGTTCTGACCTCTTTCAATGTTCACCGATACAATAATTACATTACTGCTCGCGGTGGGTTATTTGTACAAAAAGTGAAAATATTGTTCTCTACCTAAGGTTACTTTTTTAAGGCAGACTTTAATTTGGTTTGATTTTTTTTTTTAACATTAGTGCACTCCCTCCGCAGGTTATTACATACATGCATGCTTGCAGGTACTTTCTTTCATCCGGTGGAAAAACCTTGCACATATTCTGCACTTGCAGGTATTCGGCATGGCCCTAAACGATAGGGTGTTTTTTTACAGCAAGAAATAGATCTTCAATTTTTGGATGCAATGACTGTCCTTCAATTCAAGTGCGTGTTTATCACTAACAACATATACAAGTAACAGTGCAGCTCATTTGAATACTTTTTATATTAACAGAAAGTTCAACTAAATGTTAGACAATTCATAAGCTGCATCTCTAAACCAGTCAATAAATTCAGACTATTAGACCTCGCCAATTTTTGCCAAATATCTTACATCGGAAGTCTTCAAACAGTACATGCCTTTTGTGTTTTTGTCATATTTTCAACACTAACTCACTTATTTATGCAACTGTTTTCTAAACAACTGCCTGCTGCCATTTTTAGGCAGTTATTAGTAATTAATATGTTCCCTCTGTACAGTTGTAGGGAAGTAGGTGGCAGGCGTTTTCTCTTTACCTCTGTCACCCTCGCTCTCTTTGTCAAGATGGTGTAATCGTTAAACCATTATTATGTAAACCTGCTATCTGCCCAAAATCTTATCTTCTTCTTTAAGTAACTACCTTTTTTGGGTGAACGCTTTTTTGTCAGTCCTGATTGCCACCCCCAACCCTTCCTCACCTTCACCACCCTCACCCGCACTCCCTTTCCCTACCCTCTAGTTCACCACCCCACCCTCCCTTCTGTTCACCACCCCCACCCGAATGTCAAAGGCATTAGTTTCTCCATAAGCGAGACCTATTTGCTTTGTAAATGCTTGTCATCTTTAGTTGTTTAAACTATTGTGCCAGCCAGACATACTGCAAAGATGCTGAACAAGTTTATAGAGTAGACCGGTCACATCCAGGGAGTAGTGGGGGTTAAAAAAATAGATCAGTTTGGTATGACCGTCCTGCTCCCTGCAGACACGGCCGCTCCCCATGCTGCTCCCTGACCCGCCTCACCTCACTGTCGGGTATCGTAACGCAGCTCCGCTGCTTGCTGTGACTGCAACTGTATTGCTGCCTGGCTCTGCTTTAACATTACTGCATAGCGCTGTGTATCACAGCTTAACGTTTGATTTCAGCGCAGCTCCGCTGCTTGCTGTGACTATATTTTAACATTCGTACTGCTGCCTGCCTGGCATTACATTTTCATTGCTGCTGTGCGCTATTGATGATACCATAGACTTATTGTGTTATATTGCAGCTACTCGATCCTGTAAGGCCGCCGGCCATTTTGTTGTTGTTGTTGTTGGTAGCCCTGCCCTAGTCTCCACCCCGCTACCGCCTTCCCAGCTGACCCTCCCTCGCCCCTCCCCCCTCACTACCATATATGACAGGAGTATTTGCGCGCAGCGTACACGCGCAGCGGACGCGCCCCAGTCGCGCCGAAGGTGCGCCAAAGGTAAGCCCGCCTACGCCCGTCCGCGCCTGGACCGCGCCCAGCGCCAGACCCCCTGGCCCTCGTACCACCCACTCCACCCGCATTACATACAACGCCTCCTCCCTCTTAGCCCTAAACCCCGGCCGCCTCCCCAATTGCGTCCAAGCCGCTCCTGGACACTCCCATGGACCCTTCTCTTGCAACTCCTGCAAGTTCGACGGCACCAGGAACAACTCCTCATCCACGAACTCCAAACAGAGATCTGACGCCAACCACCTAAAATGCATCCTGCTCAACACCCGCTCAGTCCACAGGCACGCCACCGACCTCTGGAATCTACTAGACACCATCTCTCCGGACGTCGCCTTCCTAACAGAAACATGGATGAACGCCTCATCAGCCCCAGACATCACCATTGCCATCCCGGAAGGCTACAAGATCATCCGTAAGGACCGCACCGACCACACAGGAGGAGGCATCGCTATCGTCCATAAGAACACCGTCCGCATCTCAACCAGCTCAGACGTCAACCTTGCCAGCGCCGAACACCTTCACTTCCAGATCCACACCGACCCCAAGACTACACTCAGAGGCACCCTCCTCTACCGGCCTCCAGGACCCCGTGCAAAATTCAGTGACGACATCACTGACTTTATCACCCCACACGCCCTCCCCTCCAAGGAATACATTCTATTGGGAGACCTCAACTTTCACCTGGAAAAGAGCAACGACAGCAACGCCACCACCCTCCTGGACAATCTCGCCAACCTCGGACTCAAACAACTCATCACTACCCCCACCCACATTGCAGGCCACACTCTCGACCCTATCTTCACCTCCAGCAAACATGTCTCCTTCAGTCACACCACAGCTCTCCATTGGACGGACCACAGCTGCGTTCACTTCATCTACAATAAGACCACAACCCAAAACCATCCTCAACCTACTCTGCGAAGAAACTGGAACAAAATCACCATCGACCAGATCTCCTCATCGCTTCTTCAAAACCCCCCTGCCCACTCCTCAAACCCCGACCAAGCAGCCACTAACCTCACCCAATGGTTGTCCAACAGCGCCGACATCCTAGCACCATTGAAAAAACGTCAAATCAAACTAGGCAGCAAAAACGCCTCCTGGTTCAACGATGACCTTAAGAAATCTAAGAAACTCTGTCGCTCCCTCGAGAAGGCCTGGAAAAAAGACCCAAACACCAGCCCAAGGGACGCCTTCAAAAACGCCACTCGCATACATCACCAACTAATCCGGTCTGCCAAGAAAGCCGCATTCAAAAACCGACTCGACAACAACGCCCACAACAGCAAGGAATTATTCAACATCGTCAAAGAATTTACCAACCCCTCAGCCAACTCCAACGACATCACCCCCTCACAAGCCCTCTGCGACTCCCTAGCTTCATTCTTCCACAACAAAATCGCAGACATCCACAACAGCTTCGACAACTGACCCGGACACCAACCCACCCAACCTTCTGCAGGACCTTCACCCCCATTAAACACCCTTAATGACTGGAACCCAATCTCCACTGAGGACACCATCCGCCTGATGAACTCCATCCACTCAGGATCCCCCACAGACCCATGCCCTCACCACATCTTCAACAAAGCAGACTCCATCATAGCACCACACCTCCGAGACGTCATCAACTGCTCCCTCAACTCCGCCATCTTCCCAGAAAGTTGGAAACACACAGAACTCAGCGCCCTTCTGAAAAAACCCACAGCTGACCCCACCGAACTCAAAAACTACCGCCCCATCTCGCTCCTTCCATTCCCGGCCAAAGTCATCGAGAAAGCTGTCAACAACCAGCTCGCCGCCTTCCTCGAAACCAACAAATCCCTCGACTCCTCACAGTCCGGCTTCCGAGCCAAACACAGCACTGAGACCGCCCTCATCGCAGCAACAGACAACATTCGAACTCTACTGGACAATGGAGACACAGTCGCCCTCATCCTCCTCGACCTCTCCGCAGCCTTCGACACAGTCTGTCACAGCACCCTGATACAACGCCTCAGAAACATCGGAATCCAAGGAAAAGCACTGGAATGGATCACCTCGTTCCTTACCGGAAGAACCCAGAGAGTCCGCCAGTCCCACCATTCAAGTCAGAGGCCACTGAAGTCATCTGCGGCGTACCACAGGGATCCTCACTCAGCCCCACCCTCTTCAACGTATACATGAGCCCCCTCGCGGCCATCGCACGCCAACACAACCTCAACATCATCTCCTACGCTGATGACACTCAACTGATCCTATCACTTACCAGAGACCCTAACACTGCCAAAACCAACCTACATGAAGGAATGAAAGAAGTAGCCGAGTGGATGAAGCATAGCCGTCTGAAACTGAACTCAGACAAAACAGAAGTCCTTATCTTAGGCACCTCCCCCCCGCCTGGAATGACTCTTGGTGGCCAGAGGCCCTTGGAAAAGCACCCATCCCGACGGACCACGCGCGGAACCTGGGCGTCATCCTGGACTCCACACTCTCCATGAACAGACAAGCCAATGCCGTTTCATCATCTTGCATTCTTCGCATGCTCAAAAAAACATTTCGCTGGATCCCCACCGAAACTAGAAAAACGGTCACTCACGCATTAGTCACGAGCCGCCTGGACTACGGAAACACCCTATACGCCGGTACCACCGCAAAACTCCAGAAAAACCTCCAACGCATCCAGAACGCTTCAGCCAGACTCATACTAGACATCCCGCGTAAAGACCACATCTCTGGTCACCTGAAAAACCTCCACTGACTCCCCGTCAATAAGAGGATTACTTTCCGCCTCCTAACCCACGCACACAAAGCACTTTACGAACTCGGACCCGAATGCCTCAACACACGACTTTCCTTCTACACCCCCTCCCGCCAGCTACGATCCCTCAACCAAGCCCTTGCTACTGTACCTCGCATCAACAAAACCACCTGGCAGCTAAAACCTGGAACTCACTTCCCACTCACCTTCGCCTCACACAGAACCACCTAGCATTCAGAAAGCAACTTAAAACTTGGATATTCGACAAGTAATTCCCCACCCTTCTTCAAGCGCCTTGAGACCCTCTGGGTATGTAGCGCGCTATATAAATCATTTGACTTGACTGACTTGACTTGACATGAGACAAACACAGAACATCATGGGTAGCTTAGGAAAATGTCAGAATGTATGCAAGATCTGTGAGGTGTAGTATGGTCTGATAACTCCTGGGTGATACTTATTGCAGTGCAGAGCATGTCTTTCTTCCTAGTTGATATGTCCTCTCTGTGTCCTCACCACCCTACAAGGATGCTTGTGAATATGCATTATTTACTTAATTTTTTAACACAGTTTAAAAATTAGACCTTAACAGGTAATGGGGCCTTTTGTTCCACTGCTGCCCTTTGACACTGCTAGCTGACATTAAAACAGGTATTCTTACAATATTGCCTGTGCCGTCTATGCCTTGAGAAACCACTTCAACTTTTCAAACAAGGTTAGGTGGTACAGAATCTTTCTGGAGATTAATCATGTCACCAAAAATGTTTAAAAAGCTTAACATCTGCAGAAGCTCATGCAGCAAAAATATCTTTATTGAGCCTGAAAACTTGGCTCTGCTTTTTCGCATCAATCGGCCTTAGGATTGCAATGCGTCACTGGCCTAAAATTTGCACTCAAAACAGCAAATAATTTTATGATGGGAAACACATAAAAAATTCTGATTCCATGTCAGGGGAAGAGGATGTGGCATAATGGTCACAGCTGCCCACTTTGGAATGGGGAACCAGGTCCAGCTTCGAGTCTCGGCTCAACAGCCTGTGATTCTCGGCAAATCACGTCATACGCCGGTGCCTATCAAGCAAATGAATGTGCCCTAGGGTAACATAACTGGTGCTCATGTAAACCACTTTAATAATCTTCACAAAGAAAAGGGTGAAGACGTGATGGAGAGTAAAGGTGCAGGGAGTAGCCTGAGCCTCCTGGGCCATATTCCAGAGAAGAAAATTACCTCCCAAGTAGTCAGCAGTGCCAATTCAGGGTGTGGTTGGAGCAACTAGAGTAAGTGGGTGGAGCCACTGTTGGAAGTGGGTGGAGCAGAGGGAAGTGGGTGTGGCCTCCCCAAAAAATTTGAGCACCTGCACTTCATATTTTACAAATTAAGCACTGGCCTTCCGTCTTTCAAGGGCTTCAACATCTTTGGGGGTCTGTATCAGATAGACATCTTTGTGTCCTGGATGAATTCCCTTTTCCCACAATTTTTCAGTGGGAGGCCTGACCCTCTGGCCTTGGAGACCGATGCCTTACTTGAGGACTGGGGTCAGGGGTTAATGTACACCTTTCCTTGGTTCCTCATGATTCCTTGAGTGGCGACGCAGTTATACAACATCAGGGAGCAAATCTGATTCTGGTGACCCCTCTACGACTCAGGCCTTATTAGTTAGGTGCATCAGATGGTTATTGGTAGAAGCTTTGGTGGACGTGTCTATCTTTGGGGTGCACTCGGTTTGGGGTGCTACAGTCTCAAAATCTTCTGGTTTGGGCTCTCGTTTAGGGGACATTATGAAAGTAGCGAATTGATTGTTGCTTCTCTGGTGGCGGATCATCTTTAAACAAACATAATCAGAGCCTCTGTTCCTGACATAGAATGAACAAGGTTCAAGCATTCACGTCAAGAACTTTTTTTTTAAGTTTTCAAAAACCTTTATTAACATTCGTGCACAGATACACAGCTCGTGCCTACAACCACAGCATGGCCGGCAGCATGTTATTCCAATCACTAAGTTTCCATATGTGAGATATTTTTAACAGTATTTTAACACAGCAAGGCGCCTACAACCACATCGGGCCGGCCACGTATTGAGTTAGGTCTAGTATACTCTACATAGTAAGAATGGTTTGATCGGAGCAATTCGGATAACGCAATATAAATGTGTCGTCTATATATTTAGTATGCAACACACATCTTACCCTCTATGCTTTGTGCGCTCCGATATGCATGTTCCAGATATGTCCATAGTGCTTTTGTATTTCCCAAGCAGGCGAGAGTACGATCTCAGTGTCACCAATAAGTAGTGTGTACTGTCAGTGTGTGTCCTCAGGATCAGGGTAGCTCTCTAGGTGAGTTGCAAGTGTATTACCTCTGCCCGGGATCGTATCGTCCCGACTCTCATTAAATGTGTAAGCGAAGCATCCTAATTAGGTCTCAGGAAGTGCTCCCACAATAAATTCCCATACTGCCCGGTGGAGGTCGTGCGGGGAGGATGTATTAAACTCCACAGCGGGCCCATTACGTGGGCCTAGTATGTATCAATCAAGTCTAGTGATTATGTTTAGGTATGGTCTCTCTCTAAGTCCGGCAGGGCGCTCTCCGCCGACTGAGTCGCCGTCTGCATAAAGTAGGCGTGTAGTGGGCCCCATATGTCTGCCGGTTTAGATGTCATCGATTGCATTTCCGAGTACATCCCATACTGCTCCTGACAGTGCACCATGTCTTGCATCCAGTCCTTAAATTTGGGGGCGCACCCCCTTTCCCCATCTACACGCCAGTCATCTTTTGGCTAGTAATAATGCTAAGTTTGTAAATTTCCTGTTACTCCTCGAGATTTTGGCTGTATAGCCCAATAAAAACAGAAGAGGCTCCAACTCTATTGTGTCCTTAATCATTAGCTTCAGTGCCTCGTGGACCTGACTCCAGTATAGCCTCACCTGCGGACACTCCCATGCTAAATGCATAAAACCAGCATTAGGTTGTTTGCATCGTTCACAACAATCCGAGTCTGTGAGGTGAAAACTATATTTCCGGGCCGGGGTGTAATACAGTCTATGTAAAAATTTATAGTGGATTATTTTAAAACGGCAACTTGACATCAGTGTCCCCGCAAGCCCACAGCAATACTCCCACTGTTCATCCATCACCTCTCTACCTAGATCTTCAGCCCAGTGCACCCTGGCCGTACCCACAACTGCAGGTATATTGCCTCGTATGCTGGTGTGTATGCTGTAAACCAAATGAGTGCCATCTGCGCTAATCAGGACCACGTTAAGGGGAGCTGTGCAAGGGGGCTCATTGGGGTAATCCGGGAGCACTGTTTTCAATCCTTCTTGAAGACGAATATAATAAAACACCTCCAAAGGGCTAGGGGGGTGTTCACCAAAGAATTGCTCCCGGGAGCGGAAGATTCCTCCATGGAATAGATCGCCCCATTTACCTATATCGAGTCGACGACACATATTGCGGAAGCCCACTTCCTGAAATAACGCTATCTGAGGGTGGTAGGAAAGAGGCATTCGGGGTGCGTATAGCATCTGTGCTCGCAGTCGCTGTCCTATTCTCCTCCACGCCTCCACTGTGCACGTCACTGTGGTTTGCGGGGTATCGAGAACACTAGCAGGACCGTAGACAATACCAGTCAAAGGCAATGGGTGGGCAATCCAATCCTCAGCCGCTAACTGTGGCATAAAGCTGGTGGGTTTCATCCAGTGATACAAATAATGTGCCTGTGCACTCAGATAATAAATCTCGAAGTCAGGTATATCAAAACCTCCCATATCATAAGGCTGTGCCATAACAGCCCATTTGAGTCGTGCTTGTCTACCCCCCATACCAACCGAATCAATTCAGACTTCAGTGTTTTAAAGAAAAAAGAACCTGGGTAGTATGGTATATTGAGAAAATAATAAAGAAATTGAGGTAAAATTACCATTTTAATCAGAGAGACCCTGGCAGCCATCGACAATGGAAGTCTGATCCAACGCGAGACCGAGTCTGACAGTTTGATAATGGCCGTTCCATAGTTTAGTCGTAATGTCTCATCCCTATCTCTGGATAAAGCACAATTTGAAGGAGTAGGTGGTGAGGTATTACCAGCGCATAGCCCATGAAGCAATGAATCTAGAAATGATTATCTCAAAAAGGCATTAAGGAAACCAAAGACAGCTACCACCCTCCGCTGTCAAAAGACAGCAAATTACAAAGTAATTGTTGTCACAATAGAGCAAAATTTGTAGGATTCCCTGAGCACAAAAAAATATATAAACGTATCTGTGAGATTTACAGATAATGTCTATTCAAACAATAATTGTCCATATCTGTGTATCCAAGTTATGAAAAAGTCCTTATTTTTATTTTCTCAATCCAGATGATCACGAAGACTTGTAGGTACAGCAGTACAGTCTTGGTACAGTATACAACAGCCAAACGCCAACACGTGTTTCGTCAAGGGACATCACCCAATGACTTCCTCAGGGCCTGAAACTGTTATCACTTGTAGTTGCAAAACAGACAGGATGATATCAAGGACCTTTGTTAGACAATTCACCTTCAATTGAACTTGCAAATATATTGCTAATTAGTGTCTTCAAAAGTATAATCTTCTCGTCTAAGAGCAACAGGCAATATTAGCCTTCGATTCCGGAACCATCAAGTGTGTCTCGGGTTCCCGTACCAAAGCGTGATACCGATCCTCATTATCAATACGGCGTTTCAGGCGCTGAGGAAGTCATTGGGTGATGTCCCTTGACGAAACACGTGTTGGCGTTTGGCTGTTGTATACTGTACCAAGACTGTACTGCTGTACCTACAAGTCTTCGTGATCATCTGGATTGAGAAAATAAAAATAAGGACTTTTTCATAACTTGGATACACAGATATGGACAATTATAGTTTGAATAGACATTATCTGTAAATCTCACAGATATGTTTAAATATTTTTTGTGCTCAGGGAATCCTACAAATTTTGCTCTATCTCTGGATAGTTGGATACCTAAGTATCGTAAATCAGTATGGCACCATTCCAATGGGTAATCCAGTGGAAATTCCAACACAGCAGCAGTTAATGGGAACAGCTGCGACTCCCCTAGTTTATCGTTACGCCAGACAGCCCTCCAAAGGCAACGAATTCCCTCAATAGTGCATTTAGGTTATTCCGAGGGTTTTTGACATATAGTGTTACGTCGTCCGCGTATAGCGAAATCGAGAGCTGTCTCTGAAAACAACGAAAGGAACTATCTTTGTGCAATTGTCGGACACGGCAGGCTAAGGGCTCTATCGCTATAGCGAACAAGAAGGGGGATAGTGGGCATCCCTGGCGTGTGCCTCTAGTAATTGCGAAGGTCTCCAACAGGTGACCATTGGCTAGCACCTTGGCTGTGGGAGCAGTGTATAATAAGCGTATCCACTCAACAAAGATCATAGGAAAGCCCATCTTATGCAGGACAGTAAACAGATATTGCCACTCCACAGAATCAAATGCCTTGGAAGCGTCTAGAAAGATCGCAGCCAAGGGAAGTTCCGGGGCCACTGTTTGTATGAGTGAGAAGACGATTCGTAAATTATGGGAGGTCGACCTTGTTCGAACAAATCCTGACTGATCGGGTAAGATAATGCTGGTTATGAGCAAGGGAAGTCTCGTAGCCAACACTTTTGCAAGTATCTTTGCATCACAAGTAAGTAACGATAGCGGTCGATAAGAGTCACGCTGTGTTGGGTCTTTACTTGGTTTGAGGAGAGAGGTAATCACCACTTCTTTCATGGATCGGGGTAACACCCCAACCTCCAATGAGTCTTCAAACACTTCTTTCAACACTGGAGCCATTATATCGATATAGCCTTTATAAAATTCAGCTGGGAGTACGTCTAATCCGGGCGCTTTCCCATAACTGAGGGACATTATGGCCTCCCGGATCTCATCCAATTCAAGTGGGGCGCCAAGGAACATTCTATCAAAATCGCTCAGCCAGCAGAGCACTAGTTCTCCCAGAAATCCCTCAAGATCAATGTCATCGGAGGAGCGGGAGGTGTATAACCGCTTATAGTGTGTCTGGAGTGCGGCTAAAATACGATCATTGTCCCTGTAGGCCTCTCCCGAGTTATCCACTAGTTCTAATATGGTGTTGGTCCCCCGTGCATCTCGCACTGCCATTGACAACGCTCTACTCGGCCTATCTCCCTCATTATATTGGCCAGCTTTCCAATATTTGTCCCTGAAATGTATTTCCCGCTGCGCCTCAGCCTCATATTCCGAGAGTTTGGTTCGAAAGCGCTGTTGCAATAGTCCCGTATTGTCTTCCAGCATCTGTCGTTCCAGCTCTCGTAACTCACCTTCCAGTTTCCGTATTGTGCGCTGTATGTCCCATAGTACACCAAAGCTCTTAGCTATGCACCAACCCCGGATTGTAACCTTAAAGGCCTCCCAGACCGTCTCCACACTATCCACAGTATCCTTATTGCGGGGAAAAAAGTCCTATATGTCCGTCTTTAGTTCTTCACGAAAGACAGTGTCCAGCAGGGTAGTAGGGTGTAGCCGCCAAGGACGCCGGGGGCGAACATAACCTGGTATAGTTAGTGTAACCAACACCGGGCAGTGATCTGACTGAGTTCTGGCCAAATGCCTTGCAACTATTATATAGGGAGCCAGTTCTCTGGACAGAAGGCAGTAGTCTATTCTTGCCCACGTTCCTGTGTAGGAAGTAAAATGTGTTCCCTCTCTAAGTTCAGGGTGGGTATGTCTCCAACTATCCACAAGTCCCCCTTCTTCCACAATGCCTCTTAGTGTCTCCCTTGCTCTGGGATGATATAGTGTCTGTCCGTCTGCCCTATCCAATCCAGGAGTCATGGCTACATTGAAGTCCCCCCCCCATATGACGTGGCGCGATCCAATATCTGATATCTCTCCCCACAGCATTGTAAAAAAATTCAGGTGTGTCCACATTGGGGGCATAGCAATTAGCGAAGGTGACAGTGTCTCCACCCAATCTCCCAAATAGCACAACATATCTCCCCGCTTTATCTATCCATTTGCCAAGCAGTGTGAAGGGAACAGTGCGATGAATAAGGATAGCAGTGCCTCTGGCATATGACGAGTAGTTTGAAAACGCTCTGATCCCAGCCCACCTGCCAGCGAAAGTAGGGGTAACCTGCGGAGGGATATGTGTTTCCTGCAGCATCACCACTTGTATTTTGTGCCTATCAAAATAAGATAATATTTGTCTGCATTTACAAGCATCTTTACGCCCCGCACATTCCATGACAATATAGTACATGCATTTGAGTCTATGTCACCCATTGAAGATGATTAGCATTTATCCAACAAGTGCCCACAACAGCCGCATTTATCACATCATATCACACCGTCCTTTTGTATACCATTGTGTACATATCTCTGGTTGCTGTGTGGTCACACAGCACTTCTCACTGAAGGCCATGCAAGTAGTCCAGAAGCACATCCCTGCACCGTGTCCACATTCAAACTGTGCAATCGTTTCCCCCCACATCCCCCCCACCCACTGAAGCAACCCCAACCTGCCAGTATCAATACCCCCCATCCCACCCAAAAAACTCCAGATAACAGGGGCCAAAATATGCCCTAATCAGAAAGCAACAGTAAGGGCATTTCCCATCAATGATACAGCCCAACATCAAACAGACGCCAAACATGACCATTGGGGTACACCCTATCGGGGTCATCTGGGGAACACACGTAGCCACCCCCTATACCTTGCCCTCCACTCTGTACTGCCTCTTGGGGGCATAGTCTTAGGGAAGGGGGTGGTGCCTGGAATACTTTACCACCAGCAGATCAATACCCGTCCATGGTATTCACGAACAGAAACGGCGGTCCCATACGGTAGCAGCATCTCTGTAGTCGTCTTGGTGAACTCCATCGGTACACTACAAAACCTTTATATTCAATACCAACTCCGGGTTAAATGTCTACGTTCATCTACTGCTCTTCCTCCAGTCCCTCTTCGTCTTCATCTCGACGTCCCGGCCCTGACCGTCGGAGAGTTTTCAAAAAATCATCTACTTGCTGCGGGTTTGTGAAAAAGTGTTGTTTAGCTTGATGGGTCACTCTTAGTTTTGCAGGGTACAGGAGTGCATAGTCTATCTGTAGTGCCCAGAGTTTTTTCTTGACATCAAGGAACTTACGTCTCTGCTCCTGTACAATGGGCGTAAAGTCCGGATAGATGGAGAACTGGACCCCATCACATGCCAGTTTTTGGTTGGTACATACCGCCCGCAATGCCGTATCCCGATCCAGATAATTTAGGAGCCGTGCAATGATGGGTCTTGGTGGAGCCCCGGGTTTAGGCTGCGGTCCTAGCGAGCAGTGCGCCCGGTCGAATATAAATTGTTTGGAGAACGCATCAGGCCCAACCGCAGCGAGGAGAATCTTTTCCACGTACTCTTCTATACGTCCTGTATTTGTGGATTCCGGTACGCCCGTGACGCTGATGTTGTTGCGTCTGCTGCGAGCTTCCAACTCCTCATTTTTCGCTGCAATAACTCTAAGGATATTGTCCATTCTCGAAAGTTGAGCGGTATGTGAGGCCGTGGTGTCATCGTTAACAGAAATTCGTCTTTCAGTCTCGGTGATTCGCTCTTCATGTACATCTATTTTTTGTACAATGGCGTCCATCCTGGACGACATGCGGTCCACTTTATCCACTATTGTGGCAAAACCTTGCCTCATTTCCTGCATCATCTGTTGCATATCTGGCGTGGGTGAGCTAGGACTCGCACCAGTCGCAGGCGGGCTTTGTGACCCCACCGCGTCAGGCGCGCCCCGCAGCCCTTTTTTGGTCATCGTGGATTCAAATGTCAGCTTTGGTTGTTTATTGTCCTGTTTCCCCATTGTAATTCTCCTGTAGGGTTTTGAAGCGTCTAGTAAGGGTTGTTTCCCACGTTCTCCTCTGGACAGATCAGAGCCTATATTCATGAGCACAGTGCAGCGTGCCCAGACAATTCCTCTATTTGTAGAGGATGTCACTCAAGGCGACGCGCCCTCAGGTACCACTCTTGTGAAAGCCAGTTCCCGACACACCACCGCCAGTAAACATGTCAGTCGCCGGCCCTCGCCCCACGGCAGCCAACCGTTGGTCTACAAACAAAGCAAGGTCCAGTCGGGAGCTACTTGACTTATCACTGGTGCTCCTTGCCGCTGCTGTTCAGCTTCCTTGGTCTATTCTGCCCGCCAAGCGTCGCGGGACAGGCCTGTATGTGTGTTCCAGGCCCCGCACGGCGATTTGTGCGCAATCCGTCCGGCATGTAGGCCGGGGGGTTTGCTGCCCTTCACGAGCCTTGTGAGGTTCCGTGACGGTTCCGTGACAATTTGAACCCGTGTTTTCAAGTTTGTCGGAAATACAAAATATTGGTATCAGCGAACCGCAAATGATCCATTTAGTATATCCTGGTGTTTTCGCTACGCTACAAGCAAGAGCACTCCTTCTATTGACATATTTCTGATCTACCCACGGCATCCATCTTAGATCATGGCCGCCATTTTGTGATTCTTGCCCTCACATACGCAATAACCTCTGATCACTCCACTTCGATTAAGGACACGTAGCCTTAGCCGGAGATTCACCTCTTTCATGACACGTACACCTTAAACCAGATCACGCTGTAGCTGCATGACTCGACAAAGGCTGCCTCCTCTGCCCGAGGCCAGCCCTGCCAAACTGGTCTTCGTGTCCATTGTACCTGATCATGATTAGGCGGCCGAAGCCGGTAGCCTTGCCCATTTACAACCCACAAACATCCCTTATCCCACTTTTCTATCTTCCACACCTGGCTCTGTTTCTTTCTTTCTGAATCTTTATTAGGGGGAGGTAACGAACTTTACGATGAGGCGGTCCGGGTCCTGAATACAATATTGACAGGGAATTGTGACAAACTAGTGGGAACCCCTCTTTTCGCAATGTTTGGCCTCAGATATTATCGACGGTTCCTGTGTAACGCCAAATATTTATTGTTTTAGACACAAAGGTTTTGGGAATGTATTACATGTAAAGAATTTGCCCCTAGCGTAAAAAACAGTATATAAGGAGCAGCCCTCTTTGTACAAATCGAACAGGCTCCTGGTTACTGCCCGTGTGTAGTATCTGTGACTTCTGTGTCCCTGCAGTAATAAACCTTTGGTCTTTGACGCCACCGTCGAGAAGCCCGTGTTTCTGTTCATTTGTGCACCAAGGCAGGTGGAACTCCGGGGTCTTTGGGTGTTGTTCCCTGACACCTCTGGACGGAACCAAAAAGTCCAGAACTCCAATTGGCGCCCAACGTGGGGCGACGTCATTCGGTACCGGTCCAAAAGCCTGAAGAGTTCGAGAAGCTTCGTGTGAAGATTCCTGAGGGAGGCGCCCCACTTCATCGATCCCGGCATATCGCAAAAGTGGCCCGAAGTTCTCTTCCACGAGGGTTTCCCGTTCAGGACGGCTGCAGTGGGCCGTTGCCTTGACCGTCGCCCTGTCTTGGACCCGAAGTGGTGCAGTCCTTAGTACGGCGAAACGTGACGGGTTTCTCCTTGGTGACGTCTTCAGTGACTCAGTTAAGTATTTAGTGATAGCTAGCTGGTTACTTTTGTGAGGATTGTTAAAATCCTTGATCGGTTCTTGGTTTGATTTGGTTTAGTAAGATTATCACTGGTTGGTCTAGTTACGATAATCTATTTGGTTTAGTTTGGGTATCGATACATCAGTTCGTTTTGGTAGGCCTAAGTTCTTGGTTCGAGTGCACATATTTGTTTCGTGTTTGTTTGTTTTGTGTTCCGGATTGAAAATGGTAAGTCGGAAAATGTTGTCTTGTTTTAGTTGCAACAGTGACTCACGATTGGAGGACTCTTGTCTGGTTCCTCCGATTGGGACTCCCCTATATGATTTATATTGTAAACATGGTGTGGGTCCTATATCTTATAATGAGGTATGGGTCCGTTACTGTAAGAAGGATGGTGTCCTTAGTTGGCCACTGCATGGTAGTTTTGAACCAGAGATTCTCGACAACTTAGAAGCGAAATTGTTTAAGAAGAAAGCCCGGCCGGCAATGTTTGATTCTTTCCGTTATTGGCGAAAAGAATCCAAACAGAGAGAAATGAAAAGGTTGAAGAAAGAACAGAAAGAACAAGAAGAGTTAACTCTAGAGCAAGCAGCTAAACAGTTGCAGGCTAACGAGTGTGAGAAGGCCATAGATGTAGCAATTAGAGAGCATAACTTAGCGATTGACAAGTGCTATCCTGCCTTGCCATCGAAAATGGCTAAGATACTGGAGGATTCCGAAAACGATCCTCTGTTATCTTATCTGTTACGGTCACCTCCACCGTATGCACAAGGTGCTGCGGCTCCACTCGTCCCGAATGTTCAATTACCGGTTGCTGGACAACCTGGTGTTCCTGCTCCTGTCCCCCAGAATCAAGTTCCCGTACCTCCTGTGATGAATGTGAATGTTCCTACAGCTCCTCCTCTTCCTACACTGCCAGCCTCTATACCTACATCCGTACCTACTGCTCCAGAAACTATTTTTCTCGATACTCCTACTGCTCTGTTATCTATTCCTACCTCTACGGCATTCTCAACGTCTGCGAGTGTGCTAACTCCACTTTCTGTTCGTCGAAGAATCACTGATTCTGTTACTAATATGCTGTCTCCTATATATAAAACTTTGATTAAGACTCCTACTCCTGATTCAGTTCAGAGACGTAGTCAGCTACCAAGTACTGAGGAACGGGGAATTTTAGATTCCACGGCTCTCAGATGGATTACGAAGGGTAGAAGGTATAGTACGAGAGATGTGTTAGACACATTTATGCAGTGGAAGGAACCAACGCAACGGTACGTCTTTGATGAGATGTGCTCGTTGTTACGTGAAGAGATAGAAGAAGACGATGTCGAATCAGATTTGGAAGATTTAATTAAAGTTCAAAAAGAGTTCGCTGCCGGAATGATAGTGGGTGAAAATATAAAGGAAGCGATGGAACTTATTTTAAGTTTTAGGAATGATCCATCTCTTCGTTCACCGAGATATTTAGAAAAAGGTAAAGTGAAGCTAAGTCGCCAATATCCTATGAGGGAGGTTCCTCCAATTTGGCGCGAAGCAGTACAACGTGATGATAATGCAGGAATTGCAGCTGCTCCAGCACAGTTCCAACGAGTGTGGATACACATTCCATGGAAGCGAGCAGAAGTGCTAGCGGTGAAACAGGCCTTGCCAGACCCACGTAAAAATCCAGCTGGATATTACAAGGAATTAACACAGACAGTTGAGGCTTGTATAATGAACTTAGCCGACATCGATATGTTGTTTGGTAACGTAGTTCCGCAACCAGTGTGGGCTAAAATTCGTAGAGAGGATCATCAGGCTGCTTTAGGTGGTGATTGGGCAGCTATCACTGCAGCAGATGGTCAGCAAATAGGTGGTGCGAAACCCGAACCTCTAATCGCTAATCTTCCAGGTAGAATAATAGATCTAATGAAGACTCTGATGCCAGCATTGCGTGTTAATTGGGACAAGCTGTCAGCATGCAGGCAGAAGAAAGACGAAAGTGTCTCCGACTTCTTCACGAGGTTTGAAGAGACTTTTGTAGATCAAAGTGGTCAGGACATGAGTACAGAAGGAGGACAGAGATTGTTTGTCGATAAATTTGTGCATAATTTGTTACCTGAATTATGCAATAAATTAAAAGACTCAGAAAGTGCGTGGGCTGTATCTACGACAGCGCAAATACTTGCGACTGCACAGTACTACGAAAATAGGGATAAAGAGGAAAAGGAAAAATCAGAAAAGAAAACAAAAGATTTAAAAACTAAAGTTCTTTTGCAACAGGCGTATCCGCCTCGCACGAATCAGACTAATACGCAGCAAGGTTCGTACCAAAGGACAGATTATGGTTCATCAAGACCTCAATATCAGTGGAATCAGTGTGCGTACTGTAAGAAAGAGGGTCACTATAAAAATGAATGTCCGATCTTAGCGCAAAATAATGCAGCAGCAGCTCAGAGAGGTCGTGGTGGTTTTGTGCAGAATTCTAGAGGTCGAGGACGAGGTGCTATGCCTCCACAAACGAATGATCGTCCCTCCAATCACTTTGATCAACGAAATGGACAATCTACTCAGCAAAATAGATCTCAACAATATCTTGTCGAGGACTATAATGAAGTAGATGAGGGTTATCAGCAAAATGGGTACTAGGACAGCCATGGACAGAGAGAGGGAGTAGTATCAGTTCCAGTGGATCAGAGTGGGCCTTATGTCGCAGTAGCAACATCAGGTGTAGTCGAACCGTTTCTGTTGGATACTGGTGCCGCAAAAAGTTCTATCATTCATGCGAAACTCCCTGGCGCACCTTTGTCTGGCTCAACAAATGTTTCCGTAGGTTTTTCAGGCGCCCCTGTTTACAACCCGATATCTGGTCCTTTGTCTATTTCTGTTGGACCGTGTCACTTGAAAGCACCTCTGATTTTGACGACAGGTTGTAATGAAAATCTGCTTGGTTTAGATTTGTTAAAACGACTATATGCGACATTGTACTGTTCTCCAGAAGGAGTACAGCTTACATTGGGTAAAAATATCACCTCTCCGATGTACTTGTCAATGGACGCACTCCCGCCGGAGCTACGTTCACTCCCTGATTCTCTTTGGGCGACTGGTCCTAATGATGTAGGTCTCCTAGAAATTCCACCGTATGTGGTAACTTTGAAAGCGAATGTAAAATTTCCAAGAATTCCCCAATATAAAATATCTAGTGAAGGAGAGCGTGCACTTTTATTGATTGTGCAAGATTTGATTAAGAAAGGTGTGGTTGAAGAAACTAGAGGAAATGTCTGTAACAGTCCTGTATTACCGATCCTGAAACGAACTGATCCTACAAAACCTCCAGTTTATAGGTTTGTCATAGACCTTAGAGAAGTTAATAAGATTGTAGTCCCGCAGTTTCCTGTAGTGCCAGACATTACTGCCTTGTTAACATTGATTCCTGCCACAGCCACATGGTTCTCAGTTATTGACCTGAAGAATGCCTTTTTCAGCATTCCGATAGCTGAAGAAAGTAGGGATATTTTCGGCTTCTGTCTAGGAGGTCGCAGTTTCAGATTTAAACGCGCTCCACAAGGCTATTGTGAGAGTCCATCAATTTATAGTCAAGCATTAAAAAGCCAGTTAGATTCTTTTGTCCTTCCTCCAGGTTCTGCCCTAGTACAGTACGTAGACGATCTTTTAGTGGCTGCTGATGACAAGGAAACTTGCAAAGCAGCTACAATTTCCTTATTGCATCATTTGTCTAATTTAAATCACAAGGTGTCTCCTTCGAAAATGCAATACTGCTGCCAAGAAGTGACCTACCTAGGTCATCTCTTGTCAAAGGAGGGAAGGAAGTTGACCCCAGAAAGAATAAAAGCAATTACACAGATGAGTGTTCCACGCACACAGAGAGAAGTACGTGCCTTCCTAGGCATTACCTCTTACTGTAGGCAGTGGATCCCAAATTTTTCTCTGTTAGCAAAACCATTGGTAGCTTTGACTGGGAAAAATGTTCCGAGTCCGGTGCCATGGTCTGATGAATGTCAAGAGAGTTTTATTGAATTACGAAAAGCATTGTGTTCAGCTCCTGTATTGGGTACACCTGATTACAGTAAGCCATTCACGCTCTATGTTCACGAAAGGGAAGGTTGCGCGTTGAGTGTTCTGACACAGAAGTTTGGTGATAAACAACGCCCTTGTGCGTATTTCTCATCAACATTAGATCCGGTAGCCAGAGCGTTGCCTAGTTGTTTGAGAGCTACAGCGGCAGCTGCAGCTTCCATTCGACAATCTGCTGGTTTGGTGATGAACAATATGCTAGTGGTCATGGTTCCTCATGCAGTGGATACACTCATGAACCGAACGAAGACACAACACCTTACTAGTGCGAGATTATCTGGTTACGAGCTGACATTACTAGCGAGTCATATTCAGATCAAAAGATGCAATGTATTGAATCCAGCAACACTGTTGCCGACTGATCAAGAGTCGAGTGATTCCGAGCCACATGACTGCTATTTCAAAACGGAGGAAGAGACAAAAGGACGAATTGATTTAAAAGATACTCCACTATCAGATCCGGATGGTACGCTGTATGTGGACGGGTCATGTTTTAAATTGGAGAATGGTGATGTGACTGCTGCTTACGCGGTAACAACTTTGAAGACGATTGTGGAGACTGCAAGAGTGAGTCAGAATTCTGCCCAAGCTGCAGAATTAATAGCTCTAACTAGAGCGTGTGTTTTAGCTGAGGGAAAGAGAGTGAATGTGTTTACAGATAGTCAGTACGCATTTGGCGTGGCCCATAGTTTTGGCCGGTTGTGGAGAGAAAGAGGTTTCATTACGTCCCATGGGACTAAGATCCAACATGGTCAGCTAGTTAACGACTTGTTGGAATCTCTAACCTTGCCGACTGAAGTTGCGATTGTGAAGTGCAGTGCTCATAAAGCAATCACGGATGATGTTGGTCGTGGGAATGCTTTTGCTGATGAAATTGCTAAACAGACAGCTAGAGACACGATGAGCAGAATGTATGTTGCTACGTCTGCAAGATGGATTGCTGAGTCCGGAATGTGTGAAGACACTATGGAAAGTGTGAAAGAGATTCAGAAAGAAGCAACTGAGGAAGAGAAACGTGTATGGAGAGAAAGTACGGGCAAGTTGGACTCGAATGGATGTTGGATTGATTTGACAGAACAGCAGCGTTGGATGTTGCCCGATGCGTATGTGCTTGCAGTAGTGACGATGGCGCATGGAGTAGCGCATATAAGTTCTAAAGGGATATGCAAGATGTTGGCTCCGGTCTGGAAGAATGAGGGAATCAGTAAGTGTGCAGAAAGAGTGGTGAAAAATTGTATGGTGTGCTTGATGCATAATCCTGGCAAGGGAACTCCAACTCCAGCTGGTCATTTCGCTCCTCCTTCCTGCCCCTTTGAAGTAATTCAGTTAGACTTCATACACATGGAACGCTGCAATAATTTGAAGTACGTCCTGGTGGTAGTTTGTGCTTTTTCCAGGTGGATAGAAGCATACCCACTAAAGGACAACACTGCCCTATCTACTGCCAAAATTCTTCTCAAGGAATTTTTCCCTAGATATGGAATGCCACGGATTGTATGGTCAGATAACGGAAGTGAGTTTATAGGGAAAGTTATGCAGAGTGTGTGTGCCGGCCTAGGATTGAAACAGAAATTTCACAGTGCAAACCATCCCCAGTCTGCTGGTTTAGTCGAGGGTTACAATGGCACCCTCAAGCTGAAAATAGCCAAAATACAAGCATCCACAGGTTTAGCCTGGCCAGACGCACTTCCTTTGGCCCTGTTATCAACGAGAGCAACAGTACATTCTAGAATAGGGCTTAGTCCTTACGAGATAGTTTTTGGTCGCCCGGCAAATATCTGGGGTGTGCCAAGGCCTAAACAATTTTGCTCCATTGAATATCCTATGTTGATAGACTACCTTTACGACTTGACTGCTAAATTGAGTCTTATTCATCAACAGGTTTTCGATGCTTTGCCAAAACCTCCGGAGAGTCCAGGGCATCAGCTGAAACCAGGAGATCTGGTTGTCATCAAGAACTTCGCGAGGACGAAGAACCTTCAGCCGAGATTTGTGGGGCCTTTTCAGATCTTACTGGCAACGAGGACAGCAGTTCGTGTAGCTGGCCGTAAGCACTGGATACACGCCTCTCATGTTAAGCGTGTTCCTTTGCCGCTCCCTTACGACGACTGGGTGAAAAAGGGAATTGGTGCCTCCGAATCTGAAAGCACACCGAAGTTCATCTCTTTCAGCGATGCCGAATTGATTACTAACACTTCAAAACCTGACTCTCCTCCTGAAAAGACTCCTTTGAACACTGAACATTTGTCTCCAGCATCAGAAGAAACTTTGCTATCTGCGAACTTAAACTCTGCAACAGCTGCTAGTGATACACTATTTTCCGATCAGACAGTACCAGCGAAGCAGAGATACAACCTGAGAAGCCGTAAAATGGACAAATAAAGCAGGCAACTGCATATTGTGATTTTGACATATTGAACTTTTGCCTTCAGCCAGGAAGTTTGCTATTGTTTATTGTTTTTAAAATTGCCTTGCCGTCTGGGTAGCCGTAGGGTCGTGGCTGTGTGCCTAGTTTGAATTTGCAGGGGTCTGACACAAGGTCGATCTTTCTGTTGGTTCTGGGAACTCCCAGGGCTGATAGAGGCATTTTCATCTACGTACACATCATCAGTGGTCGCGAGCGGATTGTAGAAGATGGAGCTTCCTGCGCTGCAACGAGAAAATGTGATTTATGTTCGCAGAAACAGACTTAATAGAATTCTTCATAGCAAATGCTTTTTGATGCAATGTGCCATTACATTTTTGATTGTTTTAGCAACATTGGTGGGTGGAATCGTCTTTAGTATAAATTTGATTTTTGTGCCAGTTACTACAGTACCTCCCCTTGATCCTGCTATTTCTACTGTTTCTTCTATACACTCTTTTCACTCGTTTCCAGAACATGAGCAAGCCCGACGCTCAGAATTCACAAACAACACTTTTGTACAGCTCTTGCACCAACACCAACTGGTAGTTAACACTACAAACTGCTGGGTGTGTGGCTTGATACCCCACACTATGGATAAAGGTATTCCCTATCTGGTTTTGCCTTACAGCTATAATGGATCATTTCAGGCCTTCCAAACCATCTTTGCTTATGCCCTTGAAACCTATCCTCCACGTCCACCACGTTCCGCTAAATATAACTCTGCCAACAAAGCTTTAGTCCAGGGAATTATTGACATGGTCAAGGACGTCAATAATACTCCATCTTACCCTAGAGACGAATTGCGAGTATATTTAAGCTGGAATACTTCAGAGTATCGCCTTAGTTTAGGAGAAAGCAAGCGTAAAAGCTCAACTCCAATCTGGGTCGTACCTCACCGAGGTCAGGTCTGTTTGCAAGGTAACGGGAGAAATCCGAGAGCTCAGTTAGGGAGGAGTGAGTGCGTAGAGACTTATGTGTTTCCGGCTAACTCTTCCCCTGCCTTTCTTACTGCTAGGGGTACCTACTTCATTTGTCGAGACCGAGCTTATACATGGTTGCCTGCCGACTTTTCAGGATCATGTTATATTGCTCGATTACTGCCTCCGACATACACTGCTTCATCTGATTATCACAGAACCAGAATAGCGAGAGGTGTCTTCAGCAAGGAAGATACCGCTGGTCAGGAAGCTGGAGACTTCTTCAAAGGCTTCCTTCCGTTCTGGGGACCTATGGCCAATAGTAGAAACATACGTCAGCTAACACGATAGTTGAATCTACTATTACCGAAACTGCTGGTGCCCTTAGCAATCTGACAGCTGAGCTTCAGGCGGATAGGCTCATGACGTTGCAGAATCGTATGGTTCTAGACGTTATACTTGCAGATCGAGGTGGGGTATGCAGAATGATCCAATCGAGCTGCTGTGTCTTTATTCCTAATAATGCTCCAACAGTCTATGAGGCGATCTCTAAGTTGCACAAGATTTCAGACTCCATACATGTAGACAAGGGAAACTGGTCCTTCATGGAGTGGTTTTGGACTCTGATATCAGCGTGGGGATGGAAGGTTCTAATGGTCATTGGTGTCATCTTAGTATTCCTATTCTCATGCTGCCTGATTATCCAGTGTGGTCCTGCTCTGTGTAGTCTTTGTGCTGCAACTTGTCTCAGAAAACCACCTGCGTTCGGAGAAAAGGTACGAGAAAGGATGATGATACAACAGCATGTCACTGACCTGATGAGCATAGAACTAGATTCAGACATAGACTGAGTAATTGCCTATGTAAGGGCAAAAGGAGGGTCTGAGGTTCCGTGACGGTTCCGTGACAATTTGAACCCGTGTTTTCAAGTTTGTCGGAAATACAAAATATTGGTATCAGCGAACCGCAAATGATCCATTTAGTATATCCTGGTGTTTTCGCTACGCTACAAGCAAGAGCACTCCTTCTATTGACATATTTCTGATCTACCCACGGCATCCATCTTAGATCATGGCCGCCATTTTGTGATTCTTGCCCTCACATACGCAATAACCTCTGATCACTCCACTTCGATTAAGGACACGTAGCCTTAGCCGGAGATTCACCTCTTTCATGACACGTACACCTTAAACCAGATCACGCTGTAGCTGCATGACTCGACAAAGGCTGCCTCCTCTGCCCGAGGCCAGCCCTGCCAAACTGGTCTTCGTGTCCATTGTACCTGATCATGATTAGGCGGCCGAAGCCGGTAGCCTTGCCCATTTACAACCCACAAACATCCCTTATCCCACTTTTCTATCTTCCACACCTGGCTCTGTTTCTTTCTTTCTGAATCTTTATTAGGGGGAGGTAACGAACTTTACGATGAGGCGGTCCGGGTCCTGAATACAATATTGACAGGGAATTGTGACAAACTAGTGGGAACCCCTCTTTTCGCAATGTTTGGCCTCAGATATTATCGACGGTTCCTGTGTAACGCCAAATATTTATTGTTTTAGACACAAAGGTTTTGGGAATGTATTACATGTAAAGAATTTGCCCCTAGCGTAAAAAACAGTATATAAGGAGCAGCCCTCTTTGTACAAATCGAACAGGCTCCTGGTTACTGCCCGTGTGTAGTATCTGTGACTTCTGTGTCCCTGCAGTAATAAACCTTTGGTCTTTGACGCCACCATCGAGAAGCCCGTGTTTCTGTTCATTTGTGCACCAAGGCAGGTGGAACTCCGGGGTCTTTGGGTGTTGTTCCCTGACACCTCTGGACGGAACCAAAAAGTCCAGAACTCCACTTGGAGCGATATCGATAGCCTAGATCTGAGCACAGCGACTCCGGACAGAACAGTTTAAATAGGCTGGTCGGTCCCAGTAACATCAGCCATGTAAGTGTAGCGGGGAGGGGGTGGGGGGGCCACATCTCACTTCCGAGCTCCGGTTACAATTACGGGTCTACCCGGTGCCACGCCGCACACCATCAGGCTCCTCGCACCTCCATCCCCCGATAGCCAGCACATCCAACCGCTATACCAGGCTATCTTCAGTAAGCCTGTAATTTCACCACCTTCTGATATCCATGAGCTCCGCTGGGTCACCACAATAGTTCGGGTAGTGTCTGCGATATCTCCGGTGTTATACTCACCCCGGTCCCGCTACAGCAGCGCAAGGCAGGCTTTCTCCGGCGGCCTATCTCTTGAGGCCTAACGCCATGTGTGCAGCCGCGGTGTAAAGTAGCCACTTACGTCCCGCAGCTCGATCCACCAGGCTCCAGCGCAGATCTCGGTCTGGCACTCTGCCGCATATAACCCGGGCCTGCAAGGTCCGATCGCTCTCAAATTTTCACCGGAGCTGTAGTTCCATATCCTCGACACTCTTGCAGGGATTGAGACGGGTTCGGTGCTGGTATGTCAGGATAATTGAAGGATCTTCTGACCAGGCTGCAGGAGCCTCACTACAGTGCGGCCATACTGCGTGCGCGCTATCTAGCGCCCCTCTTCATGTCAGGAACTTTCAATCAGATTAAGGACACAGAGGCGAGGGTTATTCCACCTGTTACTGTGCTGTACGGATATGTACATAAGTATTGTTGTTTGCTGTGTGGTGTTTGCGGAGTTTTCGCCTTTCGTGTCTCTTTACAGGTTCCGATAATAAGCAGAACGGAACTTTTATGGAGCTGAAGATCTGCTGTCCAGGTCGTATTGTTGATCACTGTTTGAGCCTCTTCTACTTTGACGACTTTTGGATGGTGCTCCTGGGCTCATTGTGCTGTTGGAGCCATTGTCGTTGTATTCATTGGATTGTTTGGACTTTCCGTTTACTGTTTGGACTTGTTTGAAGAGATAGAGGAGGAGTCCTATTGGGGTGGACATAATATAGGGGCTGGTGGGGCCTGATTGGTTGATGATCTGATAGGAAATGTAAGTTTGTTTACTGTTTTTATTGGCTGCAGTAATTTTGCAGTAAAGTTAAAGAAGGATAATTGGAGCCTCCCTGGCCTTAATATAGTTGAGTTCATCAAGTCAAACCAGCCCACTGGCACTGGAAAGTTTTTAAAGCAACTGTAGTTTATGGGGTGCATAATAATCGGAGGAAGGGCATGCAAATCTGGGCTCCGCAGCTAGACTGGATCCAAGCACACCAACTGGACTAAAGGGAATAACCGATACTAAGCATGGCGTGTCTATATTTATGTATCTTTTATATATATATTTTGTTGCAATGCTATGTTATTCTTAAAAAGTAACGGCTACGTTTATGTCTATGTCTATGTATTTATCTATCTGTGTGTAACAAGAAAGGGGCATCTGTTCTCAAGGGGTTGGAGGTGGATTGTATAAAATGATGAAACAACAATAAAAATGGTTTTTAAAAAAAAAAGAAACATGTGACAAGATCCAGATAGGTGACATTCTCAATTCATCAAAGCAAATAACATTCGAAGCGGTATTACCACCGCAACCACTTTTGTCAGTTAAGAGTGTAAATTTGACCACATCACCCCTTTTTGTACTTGGCTTAAATTGTTCCATTAAGTTAGCAACTCTCACATAAAAAGCCTTCACCTTCAAACTGCCTACATTCCTCCTTATAAACTGCTTGTTAACAGAACCTCAGAAAGAATGAAAGCTCGGGTTGTCAGTAGTACAAGAAAAAACAAGCATTGAAAATGCAATAGGTCTCGCATTTGATTGAGCTAGAGTCATTGACCTTGTATATGACAATGTGTTTTACTTTGGAGTGTCCTTCTTGAGCTGGGCACCCCCATTCATCTCCTTTCTGTCCTGATGAGGCTACATGAGGCTAACTTTGCTCAAGAGAGGTGTATTGTCATCTAGATTCCCCGTTGACCGGGGGGTAAGGCAGGGCTGCGTGTTAGCACCGACCCTGTTTTGCCTCTATGTCCACGGGGTAATCGCGCAACTAAATGGAGTCCAGAACAATGATGCGCCTAAGCTAGCCGGCAACAGGGTACTGGCGATAATGTTCGCCGATGATACCCTCTTGCTTTCTAAATCCCAAATGGGTATCCAGCGAACATTGGATGGTTTTGCAGAATTCTGTACTGTTCGGGGACTAGAGATCCGCTCACTCAAAACAAAATTTATGATCTTCAATCCACCTAGAACTACAAGACCTAACCCATATTTCGGCACCACGAGACTTGAAAGGGTAAGCACTTTTGATTAACTGGGGGTCACCAATAATGCGAGCCTGTCGTAGGGCCCCCAGCGAACGAAATCACAACTAAAACTTGCCCAACTCTCGGGTGGAATTCTCAGACTCTCCAACACGTCCACGATTAAACCAGTTGGACCACCGTTGGAGGTTTATAAATCACAAGCTAGGGGTTCCATTATGTATGGGGGCGAACTATGGGGGCATTGCAAAAGATCCAAAATCACCAGGGCCGAGAATAACTTCTTAAGACATCTGTTAGCCCTTCCTTCCAGTACCCCGCTCCTCCCGCTAAGGCTTGATATGGGGATCATGCCAATTGATGAGGAGCTAGCCTTAAAGCCATTTCGGTACTGGCGCCGGCTCTTGGTAACACCGGATCTGATTAACTATAGACAGGAGCTCAAAGAAATACTTTCTTGCACGAGCGCTTGGAAAATCCCCTTACTCGCTTTCATTAAGAAGGAATTTACAAGGCTGGGAGTTCCTGTCTTATGGGCTGACCCTGAGAGGGGCTGTAAAGAGACTTTGCGCACTATGCTCACTGAGCAATTTCGTGGTGAGAACCTTATTGCAGCACTGTACAATCCCAAAATTGGCTCTATAACTGCTTCCTTTATCATGGTTAAAGACTCATACCATTTTGAACGACTCTTAGATGACATTTATCCAGTTCTAGCCAGACAATTGTATGTATAATGGAGGCACGGAGTATTACCTTTACGAGTTTCTACTAGTAATTGGCCATCTCCTACCCCTAAAAATTGTCCTGCTTGTGAAAGTGATATTGAATCTGAGCTACATGTCTTCTTTTTCTGTCCTGCATATTTTAAACCCAGGAAGTAGTGGCTCGTTCCTTTGTGTAAAAATCTTGGCTTCCGGCAATGTGCTCAGGCACTCAGAGTACTAAAAACTGACACAACTGAACCCATTGTATTTGCTGTTTCGCAATTTCTGGCAGTTATGTGGCACACGTGTGCAATTTTAATTACTTAGGTTTATGTTTAACACGTAAATTATGTGACTTAGTCTGTTTTTCTTAGTGTTTTTAATAGAAACCTATTTATTGATTTAACTTTTAATTAAGATTCGAGGCTCAAGGCTGCAGGTCGCCAGCAGCCTAGCCCTCCATTGCAGAAAAGATGGTGGTAACGGATCTAACCAGGCTGATGCAACGCAAAGCCGAAAAACGGCCATAGCGACAAAGATCAGTCCTTGAATTGGTTTAGGGCGGTCAGTGCTAGATGAACCCATCATGACCTCCTTCGCTGTGATGTTAACCCTTTCAAGAGCAATATCCGACAGGAAGCCAGATATTTTACCTTTTAGATTGGTTAAAAGATTACATGAGGAAAACATATGGATGAGGTCTGCCGCAGGAGGTGCGCAGCGTGGGCAAGTTGTCCCTTTCCCAGTTCCCCATTTTGAGATTTTATACGGGGTATAGTATAATGAGAAAAAAGTTTTATAAGATTGTGCTTGGAGTTTCATGGACATTAGGCAGGTGAGTGACATTTCGTATGATTTGAGAGAAACTTGGGAGGAAATACCAAATTTAGTCTGCTACGCCAGCACATGTTTGTCCATATCATCTGGGAGTGATGCATTCAGCCCTTCATAGATCTCTCCAATTCTGGGAAGAGTTCCTCTAAGCAGATTCTCTATGACTTGACAAGTTTGAAATTTAATACGGCTGCCCCCTTTCTTTAATAGGAAAACTCTAACCTGAAGAAATTAAAAAATAATCCCTATTAGTAATATTGAACTCTGATTTTAACTCATCATACGATTTGATGCCACTGGCAGTAAAAAAAATCCAAGCTGTCTAACCCCGGAGTTGATCCATCTCCGCATACAGTTATCATGAAATATCTCTGGGAGATCCATATTCTGTGGCACGGGGGTATAGTAGGAATATCGACCTAGACCTAGTAGCTTTTTCACATTCCCCCATACTTTGACGACATTGGAGATAGTCTTGAATTTTACTTTTTTTAAAATAACCATCATTGGTGTGTCGCCACAGGCATCCCGCACTCCCATCCCCCAGGATAAGTTCTTGTGGAGTGGGTATATTCATCCTTTCCGGGTTAGCAGCTAAAAGTCTCACGCTGTACCTCATTACTGAAGCCCAATAGTAAAGCTTAAAATTAGGTACGGCCCAACCTCCAAGCTCTCTTGGTAAAGTGATCCACCTGAATGCCCTACGTGGTCTATTATATCCCCAGATGAACCTTGTGAATATGGTGTCTATATTTTTAAATACTTGTGGTGAAAACTCTAAACAAATTGTCTGGAAAAGATATAAAAACTTAGGGAAAAAAAGCATCTTCACTACGTTAGTTCTCCCACCGATAGTTAAGTGTAAGTTGTTTAATCTGATCAGTTCTTTCTTAGTGCAAAGTATTAGTGGCTCCACGTTGTTGTTAACGATGTCCTCAACATTAGCAATAATACTGACCCTTTGATATGTCGCTTTATAAGGTACTCTCGGGTCACTCATCATGATCTTGCCGTTTATCACAATTTGGGTCTTGCTAGAGTTTAATTTATATCCCGAGACTCTACCAAAGGCTTGCACTTCTTTTTCAATCAGGTTTATTGCATTTTTTGGGTCCCCTGTAACGATAGCAATGTCGTCGGCATATGCAAGACACTTTGTATCTAGATCCCCCACATAGATGGGAGGAATTAACACATTATTTTCAAGTCTGTATATGAACGTGTCAATATAAATTGCGAACAAGAGGGGTGAGCAAGGACACCCCTGTTGCGTACCCCTAGTAATGTGAAAGTTTTCGGACAGAACCCCATTGATCAATACCCTAGCGCTAGGATTTACAAAGAGCCACTGGATTGCTGTTATAAATCTCCCTCTAATGCCACAGTTTGACATGGCGGTCCACTGGAATTTCCAGGAGACCCTATCAAACGCTTTCTCTGCGTTAAGTAGTATTAGCGCCATAGGGTCTCCTGTTGTTCCCGTGTAATCAAAGAGAGAGATAACTCTTTGTATATGATCAACCATGGAGCACCCCGGTATAAACCCATGCTGTCTTGCAGAGACTATTTTATGTATCAGTGGGGCAAGTCGTGCTGCTAATAATTTAAAGTATATTTTTGAATCCCCATTGATCAGGGTAATCGGTCGATATGAACCCATTTCCTGGGGTCTTTATTTTTCTTAGGAAAAATGATTATTTTAGCAAGTGACCAGGACTTAGGTGGATTCCCTCCCTGAAACATATATTGAAAAAGTTCCGTCATGATCGTCTTCAGTTGAGGTGCAAACTTAACATAAAACTCCATGGGGATCCCGTCCATACCTAGAGCTTTCTCATTGGGTAGGGAATTCATAGAGAGTAGAATTTCCTCCCAACAGAGTGTGCTCTCTAATAGTTCCTGATCTTCTGTTCCCAAACGCTCTGTAATAAGTGGGCCCAGTTATGTTAAGGGGTCCCCACATTCGTTATCAACCTCATGATATAGTTTCTGATAAAACCCCTGGAATGCCTTTCTAATATCTGAGGGATCTGATTTCAATCTATATTCTGGGTCCTTAATTGCTTTTATTAATGTGATGTCTCTTCCTGAGTTCTAACAACTAACTGATGCCCCACCTTCTCACTCAGCTCATACGTTTTTTGTCTACGGATGCTGGCTCTGACAATCGCTTTTTCTGTTAATATTTCAGAGATGTAATTTTTAGCGATTGCCACCCTGCTAGCTTCGCTATCTGTTGCCCTTCCCTCCTGTACTACCTTAATCAGGTCCTCCTCTGCTCTGCACAGATTTTGTTCTAATACTGTCATTTTCTGTCTTTCTGTTTTATTGTGCTGAAAGGAGAATCTCATAGTTTCTCCCCTAACACATGCCTTCAACGTATCCCACACCATATCGATTGAGGTAGACCCTATGTTATCCTCCAGAAAAGCCAAAATCCAAGTTCTCATATGCTGGCAAAACTCATTATTCAGTAGTGCCCTTTCAAATGTCCACATGCTAACTATAGGACTGTCAGGGCAACAGGTAAGGCTGAGTTTCAGTGGATTGTGATCTGAAAGGATTCTCTGTAGCTTATCTATTTGGCAGGCTGACTTTAAAGAGTTGGACATGAACATGTAGTCCAGCCTTACATGCCCAGAGTGCGGGTGCGAGTAATAGGTATAGCCGGGATCACCAGGGTGTTCCTCTGCCCAGCCATCTATTAAGCCATGCAGCCCACACATATCTTTTAAAGCTTGGAATACTTTTCGTTTTCTACCATGGTATTTAAATTCTGAGCTTGTGGACCAATCCTCTGGCAGGTGAATATTTAAGTCTCCACATACTATGAAAGGGAGAGGCCAATGTACCAGTTCACTGGAGACATAATTAAGTATGTCCGGGTCGTCACTAATATTGCCATATATAGTGCATATTGTCATCTTGTTTCTCCCCTTATTATAGCAGCACTCTGCTATCACATATCGTCCCAATTTATCCGCTTTTGACCGCGGGAACTGTTTTCCCCCTCCTTTTGCTAAGATGGCCACCCCCCTAGTGTGTGACCCTTGTGTTGCAGTAGAGATAAGTTGATATCCGAGTGTTTTAAGTAGATATTGTTGTGACCCCTCAATATGTGTCTCCTGCAGACAAATAATGTTTGCACCAGATAGTTTAAATCGCTCCGCTGCCTTCTGCCATTTCTTTAAATCATTCAAGCCACATATATTCAATGACAGTATATTTAATCTAGCCATCCTGATCTCTGCCAAGCACCCGGCTGATTTCTGTACCTTTTTTTCCTGACCTTTCCTGTGTGTTCCCTATATCCTCTGTATAAATCCTGCTCTCTGTTCTCCCCCACCCCCAACCCTCCCTCCCACCCTCCACCTTTCTTGAAGCTGCCAGGCTCAACCTGAGCCTGTGTGATGACGTCTAACCAACCTCACCCACACCCCACACCACCACTTACCCCTCAATTTACCCGTGCTCCCTGTCTAGCCTAAAAGGATTAATCCTAAATTACATCACTTTGTACTTTATCTATTATACATTACACATTACACCTTGCTAGCAGTCAAGACATTACAGTTGAATGGACCACTGCCCTGACAGAACACCACCCCCACTAGTTCATAAAAAGACAATTTACTGAGGCTCAAAATAGTCCATGTGTCTCGGTTCTCCGATCTGTATTCGCTTACATCATTATTATACTAATATCATGACAATGGCATTAAGGGCATCTTATTGTGCTGTTCATTTGTTAATTTATTGATAACTATTCTCCTGCTGCCCCATTTTTCTCAGAAATAATAGTTTTTAAAGCCTGCTCTGCCTGTATTTCAGAATTAAAAAACATTGTCTTGCCCCGTGAGATAACTTTTAGTTTGGCCGGCTTTTGTAGAAAGGCGGTAGCCCCAGCAATTTGAAAGGGGGTGATCAGTTGCCGCAGTCGCCATCGTCTCTCTACTGTCGCATGAGCAAAGTCAGGCAAGGTGAAAAAAGAAAAACTCCCCCAGTTGCGCTTTTTAGTAGGTCTCGCCAAGTCATATACCGCCTGTCTTAGTAGAAAATTACCAAAGAAAACAAGGATGACTCGGGGAAATGTTTGGTCTCCTCTAGGGTGCTTTGGGAGTGAAAAAGGGAATCTATGCACCCGCTGTATTTCTTTATTCCAGTCCCATTGCGTTAATTTGGGGAACGCATTTTGGAAAAGGTTGATGGTAAATGCCCTGATATCCGTCCCCTCGCTATTTTCTGGGATGCCAAGAACCCTTAAGTTATTCCGCCTTTGGCGGCTCTCTGCCTCTTCTAGCTTCCACATTATATCCGTGACCGTGCTACCATGTGAAGTCACCTGTGGTTTAAGTGTTTCCACAGTATTTTCCAATATCTCAGTCCGTGTTTCCACCATATTCAGTCTCTCTGCAATGTCCATGCAAGTTTTTCCAACCTTCCGCACTGATCCTTGGAGTTTCTTACCTGCTGCCCGGGCAAATCGACTCTCAGCCTTGACTTCTTTTTTAAAAGAGTTCAGGGAGTGTAAAATCATTGCCAGTGTTGGCTCCATTGAGTTGTTGTGATCCCTACTAGCATTCTCTGCACCCTGGGATTTTTTACTCTCGGTGTTCGAGTCTTGCTCCCCGGTCATGGTGTGGGGCATTGTATCCGAGTAATCCAATTTCAGTTGTTGTTCCTCCTCCGTATCCACAAGTTGTTTGGTTCTTCGACCTCCCAACGCCCTTTTTGATCTCCTCGGTTGCTTTTGGCTGCCTTGTTGGCTTCCATAACTTGTTAAAGAGTCCTCGCAGCCGTCGGCGCTACTACCACTGGGTGGGTCTGTCTCTTCCGACTCTGCAGATTCCTCATTCAGAGAAAAAAGTTTTCTGCGGGATCTGGAGAAGTATATCCTGTATCTATGGTGTCCGCGTTGTTTATAGTGGCTATAGTGCTTTCAAGAGTATTATTTACTCGCTGACTGGCACCCGATGGGTTGTTTGTGTAAATAGTCACTTTGCCAGAGGTATCCCTTGTCTTACTATCAATGTCTAAGACAGTGATCTCCGAGCTTGATCCCCATGATTTAAGCACTTCACCTCTATCCGTGTCTGTAATGCCGTTGATTCCATTAGTGGTATAATTTTTTTCCACAGTAGATAGCCCCTTGTAATTCAGCATACCCATGGTCTCTAATGCCTTATTTTGGACCAATGTGGGGCCCCCCGAGTCTGCTGTGTCACTATTTAAGCCCTTGTTCTGTTTGCTGGCAAAGAGACTTATGATAGCCGGCTGTTTTTTATATTTTAGAGAGGCAGGGGCGGCATTTTGATTTCCTGCAACAATTTTGGCGCTCTGATTCCAGCCCTTCTTCTTACCCGTATTCCCAATAGGTTTGTGTGGGTTTTTGGTACCTTTGATCTCCTGCCGCGGCGATGTACATGGAGCAGGTATGGTAGAGCGTGTCTTGTTCTGCGCTCCACCTCGGGCTGCCATCTCGCTCCTGTCACTCCCCGAACACACTTCCGCGTTCCTGTCGTGCTCGGCTTCCAGCGAGCTGCGGTTGCTAGGCGACCAGCGATCCTCCACGTCAGTTACTTTCCAGACGGGAATGACTGTCAGGAGAAGCCGGGCGAGTGCCTTCCAACGCCAGCAACAGCCCGACGGATGAAGCCGCTTGCTTCTCTGCGTAGCAAATTTGCCGACCAGTCGACTCCGATCATACCACAATCCGCGGCGCTCTTCCGACCTCTGTATCCCGGGACCAGGGTGCATTATACGGTTAATTAATCGTGTTTGAGGGGCAGTGGTGTAGAGGTGAGTTACCAGAGGTCTCACTCAGCCGCCATCTTGCTTCCAATACTATTGTCCTTGTCACATGTTTCTGTTGTGCTTTTATGGTACTTTACCGAAATAAAGATTTTAAGAAGAAGAAGTTTTAACTATGCATTATGGATAGTATGTATGTGGTGTTTAGTAGAATTGTGAGAAGTTGTCCTGATATGTGATGTCTCTAATTCTGGGGGCACCTTGTATCAGTCCAAGCAATCCCTTATGGTGGTGGTTGTATGTCAACCTAATAGACAAGCTATCCTAGGGGTAGCATGGACTAAGCAGCCTTCAGGCTAAACTCAAGAGGGCATGTGAAGCCAGCTGTTTTACCAAATGCAATCCTGTAATATCAAATGAAAGGACACCACACAAGTTATATATTTTAAAAATATATGTATTTATTCTCCGAATATTCCCCTGTACTCTTTATGAGTATAGAAGCACAAGCGTTTAAACAAAAGCACAGTAAAACATATGAAAGTTGCACAATTTGGATGAGGCCAGGGACCACTCAAACCATATACTAAATAAGTGGTATAAGTATCACTAATCGAACAGTGGTCAGGCCTAGGGCCTGGGGAATCGCTGGGACTAAATGGGACTAGCAATGATGAAGTCGGGAAAAGCTCGCGGGATTCGGGTGCAGCGCTTAAAGCACACGCATGCACCAACTCAAAGTCAATAGTGCGTAAAAGTTATTGAGTTACAGTTTTAGGAGTCTTCCAACTGGACTAGAAGTACACAACTTTAGACTTAGACACTAGAGGTGTAAACCACTACAGGAGCACTGGCGTTCAAGAGTTACCTCACCCACAGGAAGCGGGTGCACAGGTGCAAAGTTGTGTCGGCTTTCGTTGTGTAGATCTATGGAGCCTGGAGATGAAGATGCTGCAGGCAGCCAGAAGAGAAGTGTCCGGTGCGATCCAAGGGTGGATCGAAGATGTAGAGTACCTGAAAGCAGAGGGTACAGAGTCTGGGTCACTCAGCAGTGACCAGGGTGGAACCAGGAAGGAACCAGGCAATGTCGGGCGCAATCAGGTGGTTGTCGAGAAGCTTGTCTCCGCTGCCACGTGGACTCTGGGGCACCGAGGAGGTCTAGGAGTGGATCACGAGCTGTCCCACAAAGGCTCTTGCTGTCGGCGGTGTCAGCTTCCGGATTGAAGAAAACAAACCTTGGCAAGCGCAACCCAAGCAGGATTTGAAGATCGCTTTTTACTCGGACCAGCAAGGTCAGAGCTGGTGCTCCTTATCAGGGGAGCGAGGGCCAGTCTGGAGCAACCAGACTAGCAGAGCAAATTCAAAGGAGATCAGAACTGGGGTTGCTAGCCAACGGGCAAGCGACCGGACCAACGCGTCGAGCCGAAAGATGCAAAAGGGCCCAACGCAGTGAGTGTGGAAGGGAGAGCTTTGGTGCAAAAGCTGCTCGGGGATGGGGCTTCTCAAACCCCAATGCACAGCATTGAGGGAGTCTCGGGAGCTGCAACGTCAGCACTTCGTAGTTTTTCCAAGATGGCCGGCCCCACGTTTCAGGTCACCTCCACGGGTCTCAGACTTGCTGCGACTGTGGATCGGGCTGTTGGAAGGGAGGAACGCTGGGTCTTGTTGATCTCTGTTGCTCGAGTTCTGGCGGGAACTGCAACAAAGCAAATGGTGAGGCGCTGGATGGTGCCTGTTTGCACAGGGTGGTCACTACTTGACCACAAGGGAGATTCTTCAGTCTTCCACGTCGAGTGGGATGTCGAAGGGTCCAGAGTTTCGTTTCATAAGTTTCAGTCAGGATAATCTGATGTGCGTTGGCACAGCTCCTACCTTTATTCCAAATCAAGGGGCTGGATTACCTGCTAGGTCCCTCCTATGGGTGGGACCCAGGAAGGGGGTGGTTACACCCCTTTCCCTTTGTCCAGTTTCACGCCAGAGCTGGGACTGGAGGGTCCCAGCACCGGTTTGATCTGGACAATGCATGGGAAGCCTTGTGCTCCCCAGGCAGTGTCTAGTTTCATTCAACCCTCCCTGCTACAATCCACTATCTCCTGTCTGGGGTGGTGTGACACCTCCCTGTGACAGGATATCTATTATCTAGGCCTCCCCTGCCGGAGTTTCGGTCAGCAGCAGGAGGCCAGACTCGTGTCTGTGGCAGCAGCATCCATTTTGTGATGCTGGGGCTTTGGTTAGATTTAACCACGTTTAAGCAAAGTAACATGTCCTCTCCCTCTAGAAGGGTGGAATGCTACCCCGTTCACAAGGACTGGCGAGGGGGTAGTACTCCAAAGCGTATGACACCTTACACGACATGTTTTGATAAAGCCAAACCAAAGTTAGCAAGTAACCGCGAGGATTATAATGCCCTTAAGAGTATATGGTATGGCAATATCCCGGAACAGCTAAGGGAGTTGGTCCCGACAGCTGCAGACAGGCTCAGCTCATGCTAGAGCACCATCTCACATAAAACCAAGGACTGTGCCTCCAGGATTGTTAAGGCCTGCCATAGGAGTGACTTATAGGTATATATTTGTCCAGATATAGGTTTAGATATAGATATACTATATCCAAGCAAGGGGTGATTACACGACCTTGCCCCAGCTGAGTGATCAGCCAGTTGTGTCAGTTTGGATAGCCAGCCAGGGGTGGCAAAAGATATGCTGCAGCCCCTGGTAGGCCTTGGATGCACCTATGCCCTGGGCACCTATAGTGCACTGTACAGGGGCTGATAAGGTGATCCCATGTCCAATTGGGTATTTACCTAAAGTACATAGATATGAATTTAGAGAGAGAACAGCAGGCTGTGGGTCTGATTAGCAGGCCCACAGCCACATTATGTCGAAAACCAGTGAAGCAAAAGTAAAAATCTGGGGTGATCATAGGAAAGCAGACCCTACTCTCCTACAAGAATTATGTGAGCTGGATTGAAATTGTTAGTTGTGGACTTGTGTGGTGTGGAATAGTCTAGTAAAATTATGTGGTATGATATGCAGTTGCATTATGTGGCTAGTAACTATGTGGTATTTGGTGTATTGGAATTGCGTGGAGTTGGGATTGTGTGCTATGAACTGTAATTATATGGAATAGTATTTTGTGTTATGGAGTGTTATGCAGTGGAGTTTAGTTATGTGATGTGCTGTTGGATTTTGGGGCATGATGTGGAATTCTGTGGTGTATTTAATGTATGTGGTGTGTTGTGTAATTGTGTTGTTAAATTGATTTATGTTGTTTGGTGTTATATTGTGTTGCGTGGATTGGAAATGTGTGGAGTTGAATTGTGGGGGTGGACTGTGTGAATGATGAACGCTAACTTGTCAAAAGCAGCACAGCACAAAATATGACCTATGATTAAGAGCAAGTATTGAAGATAACACACACATAAAACTAATACAACTACGATACCAAAAACCTTGCACACGAATCCTCACTTACTTGGTGTGTCTGTACTAGAACTATTCAGCAACCCTCAGTACAGGCAGCACAGAGTAGTACTGCAAAACACATGGCAGGCAGTTCAGAGCCATGCCGCACAGAGCTAAAAAAACAAAAAACAAAAGGAACAGTAACGTAACATAATAAAATGCATTTAATTCTGAAGACGAAACCCTTTTTTGTTTCCCATCCTGAAATTGGAAATATAGAAGTGCAGGTACTCTGTCCCCTTTCCCCTTCACACAGGCACCAACAGCTGTGGGGTTTGTAATCAATGGCGACGCAAGAGGAAGACAGTGGTGCAAAAAGGGCGGCACAATGGCGCAAGAGGGAGGCACAGCGGCAGAAGTGGGAGGCACAGTGGCAGAAGAGAGAGGCACAGCGGCACAAGGGAGAGGCATAGTGGCAGAAGAGGGTGGCGAATGCGGTGCAAGGGGGAGGCACAGCACCAGATCAGGGAGGCACAGCGGCAGAAGAGGGAGGCACAGCGGCAGAAGAGGGAGGCCCAGCAGTAGAAGAGGGGGGGGCAGCCAGGGCCAGACTGACTACCAGGGGTTTTGGAATTGTGCTGAGCTGGGGGCTGTTTTCACTGCGGTGGGGGCTGATTTTGTTCATGGAGACCTGCATTTACTTCTAAATAATTAAAGTAAATCGATTTTCGTTCAGTACACGCAGGCCCCCATCAATGAAATCAGGCCCCAGCTCAGCAGCATTCCATAACGCCTGGTAGTCAGTCCGGCCCTGGGCACAGCGGCAGAAGAGAGAGGCACAGCGACAGAAGATAGTGGCACATCGGCAGAAGAGTGTGGCACAGCGGCAGAAGAGAGGAACAGCGGCAAAAGAGGGAGGCATAGTGACAGAAGAGGGTGGCACAACAGCAGAAGAGAGGCACATCGGCAGAAGAGAGAGACACAGCAGAAGAGAGAGAAACAGTAGCAGAAGAGAGGCACATCAGCAGAAGAGGGTGGCGCAGTTGCAGAAGAGGGTCGCACTGTGGCAGAAGAGAGAGGCAGAGTGGAGGAAGAGAAAGGCAACACAGAAGAAGAGAGGAACAGCGGCAGAAGAGAGTGGAACAGCAGGAGAAGAGAGAGGCACAGCGGCAGAAGAGAGGAACAGTGGCAGAAGAGGGAGGCACATTGGCAGAAGAGGGAGGCACAGTGGCCGAAGAGGGAGGCACAGTGACAGAAGAGGGTGGCACAGCGGCATAAGAGAGAGGCACAGCAGCAGAAGAGAGAGGCACAGCATCAGAAGAGAGAGGCACATTGGCAGAAGAAAGAGATACAGCAGCAGAAGAGAGAGATACAGCAGCAGAAAAGAGGCACAGCGGCAGAAGAGGGTGGCACAGCGGCAGAAGAGGGTGGCACTGCGGCAGAAGAGAGAAGCAAAGCAGCAGAAGAGAGGCACAGTGGGAGAAGAGAGACACAGTGGCAGAAAAGAGGCACAGTGGCAGAGGAGGGTGGCACAGCGGCAGCAGAGAGATGCAGAGCAGCAGAAGAGAGGCACAGTGGCAGAAGAGAGACACAGCAGCAGAAGAGGGTGGCACAGTGGCAGAAGAGGGTGGCACTGCAGCAGAAGAGAGAGGCACAGCAGCAGAAGAGAGGCACAGTGGCAGAAGAGAGACACTGTGGCAATAGAGAGGCACAGTGGCAGAAGAGGATGGCACAGTGGTACAAGAGGGAGGCATAGCGATACAAGAGGGAGGCATAGTGGTGCAAGAGGGAGGCACAGCAGCAGAAGAGGGTGGCACAGCAGCAGAAGAGGGAGGCATAGTGGTGCAAAAGGGAGGCATAGTGGTGCAAGAGAGAGGCACAGTGGTGCAAAGAGAGGTACAGCGGCAAAGCGAGGCTGGCACTGCGGCAGAAGAGAGTGGCACAGCATCAAAAGAGGGTGGCACAGCTGCAGAAGACAGAGACAAAGCAGAGAAAGAGGGGGCACTGCGGCAGAAGAAGGAGTCACTGCTGCGAAAGCAGGGGGCACAGTGGCACAAGAGGGAGCACAGTAACTCTAAGGAAGATGGTTAATTTCATCCATACCTGCCTATCAGTTGATACATGTGTAGAGTTTATATGATGGTGTCCGTGGACTAGTGCTCTTCTATTTATTATTGTACATCCAATCTCCCCACCCCTTTGCAAACATACACCATATAGCTGTGTCAAATATGATGTGCAAAGTTTTAGTCCCTGCCCTCAAAAGTTTAGGTGAAATGATGTCCCAATGTAAAATGTCCCGGATGCTAGAGCAGTAATACGATTTTCAATAGCTTAAAACACTTAATATATTTCCCCAAATCTTTTGCCTATCGTTTTGGGAATACTGACACTGCTGCCTGTAACTTGGTTCGCCAGCCTTCGTGCTTGCTGATTGCTGTGTGTGCAGGAAGACCTCTCCGGACCCGCTTCGCGGGTCCCGCAGCGCCACACAGACACTCTTACCGGACTTAGAAAGGAGCTGCTGCCTCGGGGTGAGTGGAGCTGCCGTCAGGGCTGCGAGCGTGGAGGCAGGGACTCACTCTACCAGGAGTCCCTGCGAGCCCTATTTGACACACCTGGGCTGCTCTCCCTGCTGGCCCCGCCCCCCCGCCCACGGAGTGAAAGGCGGGTGAGACGCTTGTTGTAGCGGGAATCTTTTGCCTATCGTTTTGGGAATACTGACACTGCTGCCTGTAACTTGGTTCGCCAGCCTTCGTGTTTGCTGATTGCTGTGTGTGCAAGAAGACCTCACCGGACCCGCTTCGCGGGTCCCGCAGCGCCACACAGACACTCTTACCGGACTTAGAAAGGAGCTGCTGCCTCGGGGTGAGTGGAGCTGCCGGCAGGGCTGCGAGCGTGGAGGCAGGGACTCACTCTACCAGGAGTCCCTGCGAGCCCTATTTGACACACCTGGGCTGCTCTCCCTGCTGGCCCCGCCCCCCGCCCACGGAGTGAAAGGCGGGTGAGACGCTTGTTGTAGCGGGAATCTTTTGCCTATCGTTTTGGGAATGCTGACACTGCAGCCTGTAACTTGGTTCGCCAGCCTTCGTGTTTGCTGATTGCTGTGTGTGCAGGAAAACCTCGCCGGACCCGCTTCGCGGGTCCCGCAGCGCTACACAGACACTCTTACCGGACTTAGAAAGGAGCTGCTGCCTCGGGGTGAGTGGAGCTGCCGGCAGGGCTGCGAGCGTGGAGGCAGGGACTCACTCTACCAGGAGTCCCTGCGAGCCCTATTTGACACACCTGGGCTGCTCTCCCTGCTGGCCCCGCCCCCCTCCCATAATCTTCTCTCCACTCTGATAAAAGGAGCTACACAGGCCGCTGCGCGGGAGCGTCCCGGGAGAAGCCCGAGCAAAGGGCGGGCCGTTGTGTGGCTGTTAGGTGGCTGAGGGAGGCTGGGCTGGGCCCTGTCTCTTTCTCCCCCACATTGCTTCCCCTTAGACCTGAGTTCATTACACTAAAAGCTGTGTTGTCAGTTACCCTGTCTGTAGCATTTTACTTGGTGATATCTCCTATTCTGGGTTATATTTGTTTCTGTACCACTGTTAGAACAGGTCTTCTCTCTCTTTTTTTTTTTTCCTTTTTCTCCCTGCTATTACCCTCCCCTCTGTTGTTTACCCTATAGGGGCCAGAGTTTCTAAGTATCTTGTGTTTCTGATTTGATATTCCTGTCTAGGTTCTAGCTCTTTTATAGTCGTGTAAACCTCTGCCAAGATGGACACTGCTTCCCCTAGTACCCCGGGGGGAAACCTCAATAAGGGCACCCTAGACAACTACTTTAAGAAATCCAATTCCGAAATAGACAGGGAAGAAGCCCTAGCTAAGAGAAGGGTGGAGCGTCGCCGTTCCATCGAAGGTTATAAAGCCAGACTCTCTCTGACATCAACCCCGCTTACTTTAACACCTGGTTCAGGGGTGGCCCCTATTATCGAGGATTCTTTTGCAACCCAGGGAATTCCTGAACTCTTAAGGGACACTTCTCCTTTACCATCTTTACCTAGGGCCCTAAATAGTTCCCCTACTACCGTTCCCTCTCCATCCTGTAATTCTGGTGTAGGCCAGGATGTTCCACCAGCTGCCCTCCTCACTGCTAAAAACATCGCTAAAAACCAAACAAGGAAGATAGAGGTCCCGAAAGTTCATGGTCCACCTCCTAATAAAAGGAGGAGGAAGGGGGGTTCCCTTCAAAAGGGCAAAATTAGCCACTCTGATTTCGGCAAGGGGAAAGGGGGGAGATTAGTTCCTGCCCCTAAACCAATAGTTGACTTAAGACCCGAAACTACCTTAGAGACCCTACAAGAAATCCCACCTACAATCGTCACCGCCTCTACAAGTGCTAACATCATGGCCACTCAGCCGACCGTCCCCACCATGGAGCTTCTTGAGCAAATACTCAGGACATTCACCTCTCCAATCTTAGACAGATTGCTGGCTATCGAGCACCGGCTGTGGAATTTGGAAATGGCTATTCTTAATAAACCGGATAAACAGAAGGCCCCTCTCATTCCTACTCCAGCACTGGCTGTGGTTGGTTTACCTAATACTTTAAAACCTTCTTCAGCCAAGGTGGCCCACACTGTATCCACTACCACCACAACGGTTCTATTCCCAAAGCCTAACGCTCCCACCAAAACAGCGACCCACAATCCTCAAGGGACTAAAACCTCTATTATTCCATCCCGACCAGCCACGCAAGCTGATGGTGCCATCCCGAAGGGTGGTAACAGTTCGGCTGCAAGACCTTTGCGGCCGGCTGGAGAGAGGGAATCTCTAAGTAGAGTGGCAAAATGTAGGAGTCCCCAGGTTGAACTTCCTCCTGAAGCACTACCCTATGTGGTGGTGCTCACGGGTGTTCCTACACTTGACCCAGACAAGCGAGAAGGTCCTCAACAGCTTAAAAATAAAACTATGTACTGGTTATCCAAGAATAGACCACTCCCGGGTAATATTAACAGGGACATTGTGCACGTGCGCCGACTCCCCTGGCTGGGGGGGCGGGAGAAAGACATTGAGGGCGACCTGATTGTGGTCAACTTCAGGGATCCTGAAGCTGTTAGGCATATTTTGAGTTGGATGCCTGGGAATCTAGGCAAATCAATTATGCCTTGTGACCTCACTTATTTTTATCCAAGAGCCTTAGTAGCTCCCATGTCATGCCCCTGGCCACCTATGGCCCAGCCAAGCACTCTAGGCCATAAACATAACAATTATTATTTCCCCCCTTTGCCTGGCCCTATGGCCTCAAAGAATGTATCTGGGTGGGAAACCATTCCGCAAAGGGGCTATGGAATCAACCTTGGGAGGTCGGACTATGCTCTTGAATCAGGGGGGATGGATCACCTGCTTCCTTTCACTCCCTTGGAAGTCAACAATAGATTCGAAGCTTTTTCTGGTTTGGATTCCTGCGATTGACGCCTGGGTACCTCTCCTAGTCTTCTTTGTCCAGAGAGAGGGTTATGGGCACAAGATGATAAATGTTATCTCTCTTGTGTACACTCCCCTATACAGACTTCATGTGATTCCCCTGGCTTGACTCCAACCCCCTCAGTGCCATCTAACCAGAGTCCATCTCCTCTCCCTGGGATCTCTGTCTTGCATGATATTAATGATAGTGGCAACACGGGGACACAGGGACTTAAACCTAATACCCCATCTAGAGTCCTGAAGGTATTGTCATGGAATGTTGCGGGCATCGCCAATAAAATACACACTGAAGAATGGGACTCCCTAGTAATAAATAGTGACATCTGTCTCTTTCAAGAGACATGGGCGAGGGAACCCACGTCCAAAATTGGGTACGCAATTTTTGAAATCAAGGCTACCTGGAATGGCAAGGGGAGGCCCTCGGGTGGTCTGGCGGTGTGGGTTGCGTGTCACATTGGTTGCACAGCGGAGATTATAGCCACTTCCTCGCAAGACATCCAGTGTGTTGTATTGAACTGGCCAGGTGCCCCCAAATTGGCAATCATAAATGTCTACTCCCGCCCTGTTGGCCCTACGGCGGAGTCCACCACACTAGATGATCTTTCGTCCTTTCTGGGACAGTTGCCGACTGATTATAAGGTGGTAATGGGTGGAGATTTCAACTGCCACTTCGAGCCCTTAGAGGGCCTGAGGGAAGGGGCTCTTATGGCAGAAGACGATTTCTGGGGTGTTCCAGTGTGCCAATCGCCCCACCCCAGATCCTGGTCCCCACTTGCGGTCCAAATCACGTCCCTGACCCTCAATTTTGCGCTAAGAGCCTGCAACGGACGAACAACTTCAGACACTCCCTCAAAATGCACATTCAATAGGAAGAACCAGGAGTCAAGACTAGACTACATTTTTGTTGACATTAGTCTCTGGCCAAAGGTAGAGGATTTTAAAATAATCCCCCGTACAGATAGTGACCACAATGCCCTCCTACTCTCCTTGGTTCATCCCCCAGTAAATCCCGGACCTCCACCCCTTGAGGATGGAGATGATCTGGGTAATCTGGCATTAACCTCCAACAGGCGTCGGGTGAGATGGGAGAAATTTTCAAATTCTGAAGAAAACATTAGGAAAATCTATGAGCTTGTGCTGCCAAAATTTGAGGCCCTGGGTGAGCTTGTTAGCCAATCTAGTTCCCAGGATTTTGATAAAACTTTAGCTCTTATCCATGAAGACCTAGTGGGAGCTCTAGGTGAGGTTCTCTACCCTGAGGTGGCGAAGCCCAAGCAAAAGACCCGTACCTCCTCCTGGTATAACTCTGAATGCAGAAAGGCCAAATCCGACCTAATCACCGCGGTTAAAGAAGGTGCTGCACGGACCACGGTGGCCGACTTGAGGCGCCGGTATAAGGCCACAATGGCCCGTGCTAGGTCAGATTGGGACTGGGATAGATGGCAAGACCTTTCAACAGCCCTAAGAACCAGGGACTCTAGAAGATTCTGGTTACTAGTTAATAATGGCTCAGGAGAACCCAAAGCTGCAGTTGAGCCCAATATCGCAGCATCCCTATGGGAAGATCACTTTAGTAAACTTTACGTGGATAGCTCAGAGAATACCGATGATGTTGTTGCAGCACTCCTATCCCTCCCTGGAGACATCTTGGAGTTCAGTCTGGGGGAAGTGGCCTGTGCAATAGACGGCCTAGCGTTGGGAAAGGCCCCGGGTCTTGATAAATTACCAGGTGACCTTTTTAGGTCCCAACCTGAGATCTGGGCGCCATACTTTCATATCCTTTTCAATTCAATTGCACGTGGAATGGCGATCCCCTGTACTTGGATGGGGGCAGAGATAGTCCCCATCTTCAAGAAGGGCTGTCCTCTCGTCCCATCCAACTACAGGCCGATCAGCCTCATAGATGTGCCCCAAAAGCTTTATTCTTGACTTCTATTGGACCAACTCCTGGACTGGATGGAGGAGAATGATATCCTAAGCCCCCTCCAGGCTGGCTTCAGGAAGAATACGTCCACCATGGACCAAATCTTCCGCCTCGTCCTCCTTTTCTGGAAATCGGTGAGGATTGAGGGAGGGAGATTGTACATGGTGTTCGTAGACCTGAAGTCAGCATTTGACTTGGTTCCACGGAAAAAACTCTGGGAAGTCCTTAAGGAGATGGGAGTCCCTACCCACCTACTACAGGCCATAATAAGACTCCATGAGGGTAATTTTGCCCAGGTACGATGTGGGAGGGGTGGAGTCCTGTCAAAAAGGTTTCCTGTTTCCAGGGGGGTTAGGCAGGGATGCGTCCTGGCGCCTACACTCTTTTGCCTTTACGTTAATAACGTCATCACACATTTAGTTAACGTTAGGGACAACAACGCCCCAGTTTTGGCGGGCAGGAGGGTGCCGGCAATCATGTTTGCTGACGACACTCTCCTGCTCTCCAAATCCCCTATGGGAATTCAGCGAATCCTAGATGGATTTGGTCTTTTCTGTAGGCAGTATGGTCTTGAGATCAATACAGGGAAGACCAAATTCATGATTTTCAACCCCTCCCCCACAACCAGACCCAACCCTTCCCTGAATTCCACAGAACTGGAGAGGGTAAAAACATTCCAGTACCTGGGCGTAACTTTGCATGAGAACCTATCCTGGGGACCACAGATCTCAAGTTCGCGAATAAGGCTTTCTCAACTGTCCGGGGCTATTCTAAGGGTTACGAACACCTCAACTTTTAAACCAATAGCTCCTGCAGTTGAAATGTATAAAACACAAGCGAAGTTGGCTGCATTATACGGAGGCGAACTATGGGGTCATCAAGCTGCAAATGAGTTAATGTGTGTGGAAAATAACTTCCTGAGACGCCTTTTGGCCCTTCCAACTGCAACTCCTCTGTTTCCCTTACGTCTAGATCTGGTCTACCGTCTATAAGGGAGGACCTTGAATCTAAACCATTAAGATTCTGGCATAGGCTTTGGTCAACAAATGAGCTAAAACACTATAGGCAAGATCTTGTTCACGTCATGAATTTAAACCATAGTGATAAGATCCCTTGGCTTTCCTTTGTTAAGCAAGAACTGTACCGGCTGGGCTTCCATAAGTTGTGGGAGGCCCCGGAATTAGGCTGCAACAGGGTCCCCCGGAAAAGACTCGTAGAAGCTTACAAGGAACAAAGTCTTGCCTCTCATGTGCTTGCACCCCGTACTGGTATTCTAACCCAACGTTTTACTGAATCCAAAAATTCTTACAAGTTTGAAACTTTTATGGACTTCATTTTCCCGACTTTGGCAAGGAAGCTATTTATCCAGTGGCGGTTTGGCACTCTACCTATCAAATCCTTTACTTGCAAATGGACCAAAGGGGGGTACAAAATATGCCCTGGCTGTAATTCCTGCGACGAGGAGGAAATCCATGTTTTGTTTTTCTGCCCTTCCTACAAGACACCTAGGAAACATTGGCTTGTGCCCCTGTGTAGGAACATGGGTATAAGGAACTTTGTAATATCGTATAGAATACTGAAAACTGATTCCTCCCCACACATTGTATTCGCAGTTGCAAAATATCTTTTGGCCATGTGGCGCATTAGGTCCAAGTTGCTCAAAGCAAGACCACCATAGGACTGTATTGCCTACCCCCTTCACTGCCATTGTAACCTGTAGCTTTCATGGTCAATGTGTCTCAATACATTATGTTTTACTCTCACACCCAATGTCATCAAATGATTGTTGCTTGTATGCTTATGTATTTTATATTCCCCACATTTTTAATGTTATCAAATGATTGTATGTTTGTATGTTTTTATGCATCTTTTATGGTCTAAATGGCCGAAATGAAGAATTTTTGGATTGGATTTCCCCAAAAAAACAATCTCCACCTAAATTTGTTCCAGCAAAAACTCTTGCCAGCAAAGCTCGCCATGACATGAGAAGTTTGGTGCATGTCTTTTTGTTTGGTGTGGTGTACATTTTCACATTTGTCTATTAACTCGTTTTTTAAATCTCGTAATGTATTTGCCTGAAGTTTCCTAAAAATATTTTATAGCTTCCCTTGCTTTTCAGGAAAGTAGCGTTTGGCAAATGAAATTGGAAAAATTAAATGAAAAGGTTGGTTTAATTATTATTTGTGTCTGTCACGTTTCAGCTAAAAAAAGAGCTGATTTTTTTTCCTGCTTCCCCTTGTCCTGCAAACTATATGGGTTTATGTTTGAGGGTGCTCAAATCCAATTTATATACATATAGGAGAAGGACTTTGTTTACAAAAATGGCCTTCGGCAGTGCTTCTAAATACATAGATAAATGTAAGTGACCAAGTGTGATGTAATCCGGTACTTATGCAAATTGCACTAATGGCGTGGAACTGATTTTGCACCCTATACAAAAAAAGGTGAATGGGATATAAGGGGTCGGGGGATGGGTGTGTTGGGCAGATGGCTTACAGGAAAAGAAAGTTTGGCAAATGAAATCAGAGAAACATTACAATTAGGTGACTTCAATAATTAGCTGTGGCTGTTGCATTTCAGCCGAGTTACAACGAAGCTGTATTTTTAAAGTTATACATCAATGAAACGGATGTGGTGTAATGTAAGCTGGTACTAATGCCCTTGGGGAGATTTAACACCACTATATTAAGTAAATTGTGAGCTGAGTGAGATAGTGGATGGAATTAAATTTTACATTCTTATGGAGTGCTCGATTGGAAAATAAGGAACAAGTGATTGCAGTGTTAGGAGCCATGTGAGATTATAAGAAATGTACAACCAAGTTGAGTCACACATTCAAGGTAAGAATGAAGTAGTTGGGGCATTGCCAGTTCGGTCGCAGCCGATAGTGGGAGACATGATGCAGAGGATAACCAGACGGACAGCAATGAACAATAGAGAAAAGGATGCCAATCCTCTGATCACACTGGAACGAAATCACGCCACATTGGAGAGCCAAGCCCCGCCTCTTGCGAAAGACTGAAACCCCAATTGAAGTCAACAGAAAATGGACATAATAAACAACGGACACCAATTCCTATCACTTTTTTCAAATTTGGAACATGCTTTAGCAACAAGACGTCACATAACAAGTAGCGCGCAGAATCATTGTGTAACAGCTGACATTTCTGAGTGATATAATGAAGGAAATGGCACAAAATATTGGTTTTAAATGTGAAAAATAGTGTTTTAGTTATTTGTTATATTATGAAGTTTTAAAGGAGTGAACTGCTTAATTAAAACAAGATTCTGAGAATGCCAGTCACCAGATCCCTGCAACAGCTATCGACCGCAACGGACCTCAGTAAGGAGCAGAGCGTAAATGAAGGTCCATATACACTATGGATGCGAGGGCAGTAATTTGGTTAAGTGTTTTAATAATATATGCTGCTGTGAAGTGCTTAGAGGTTAGCTGTCTGGCTCTGTATTATGCATTGTAAGCCTCACAATGAAACTGAAAATCACAATCCTAGGCAGGCCCGGACTGGCCGTTGCGGGCACCGGGCAATCCCTCGGTGGGCCGCATGGGTGGGGGCCGTTTTTTTGTTACAGGGCCGTTTTTGCAGCAAAATCGGCACTGTAACAAAATCGGCCGAAAACCGGCCCAGGCAAAGAGCGCGGTCGCACCCCCTAACGACCCCGGGGGGCTGACCGAGCACTTTGCCAGGGCCGGTTTTGGTTCCCAGTCCGGCCCTGATCTTAGGGTGAGAAGACCCAGGTGCCTGGGGTTCTGCTGGAGAAGCTGCATGTGTAGAAAGGGGATGGGTGTGTTTTGTTAACTGATACGGGTATGCACAGTCTCCATATCAGGTTAATCAAAACAATGAATGGTTTTCGTACTTGCCTGAAGAGGAGGGACACAGCACATGAAAATAACAGGGAGAGGAAGAGATCGACATGGGGGGAAGTAGGGGATATGAAGAAAGAGAGAGCTGTGCTAAGTCATGTGGTGCGGCACCCGGACATAACCTGCAGCAGCGGGTGTAGTGAGAATTCAAGGAATTTGGAGGCTGCAGCAAGGGACAGGCAATGGAACAGGGTGACGTGGTAGGCGCTGTTGTGGACTGCACGAACACAAATGGAAAAACAAGGCAAAGAGGGAGAGGAGGGGGCCACGTCCCCAACCACAACCTGCGCATACATTTGTCGCCAGAGTCTGACACGTCCGTCCGGGAGGGGTAAAAAACAGCTGGCATACAGGACGCAATTAAGTGAGAGCGAAGCGGACGAAAACTGTAGTTAGGCGCTGTTAGACCTGGCATCTTTGGCGTGGTTTCCCCTGACTTTTGGCCACTACCTCCTGTATCTTTTGACACTGTGCTGGATTTCGTTTTTGCTGGTTTAGATGCTTTGGGCACTTTGCCACTGCTGATCAGTGTCAAAGTGCAAATGCTCCCTAGGTAAATTGTTATTGTGATTGGTTATCCATGATTGGCATATTTGTGTTACCAGAAGTCCCTAGCAAAGTGCACTGAATGTGCCAGGGCTGGTGATTCAAATGCTACTAGTGGGCCTGCAGCGCTGATTGTGCCACCCACATGAGTAGTCCTAAAATTGTGTCTCAGGCCTGCCACCACAGTGCCTGTGGGCAGTTGCTAACTGCCATGTCGACCTGGCCAGTGTCCCCACTGACCAGGCCGAACCCTTCCCTTTCTGTGCACATTGGACAACCCTATGGAAGGCCCAAGGCACCCTCCTGGGCAGTGTGCAGTGTATGTGAAACGTAGAGCATGTACTAGTGTGTGTGACATGCTCTGGTAGTGAATTACAGCAATTTTAGTTTTTCACTATTGAGAGGGCTATCTTGCCCATAGGCTATAATGGGGAATGCTGAGTATAAGGTTTACCTGCATATCTTCCCATAGGAGCAAGATAGATAGCTAAAGTTTGGTATCCCTGAACTCAGAATTTAATAACCTTTTAGGCAGGATGTTTTTTAAATCCAGTGTTTGAGAACAGCACTTTTAGAAAGTGGCTGTTCTCTTGTCTGACCTTTCTGTGTGCCTTGGCCTGTTTGTGAATTGACTGTCTGGTTTGTGAGTAACAGGGGCTGGGGAGCCCCCAGGAGGCTGGATGAGTCAGCCCTAGGCTGAATGACTGCATCGAATACAACCAAGAGGGGGAGAGAGAGAGAGCAAGTGCATTCAGTCTCCCTTGGCAATATGATTAAACAAAAAGGAATCCACTTAAAAAGTGGTACTGGTCCCTAAAGTGATGGGGAGCACACAGTGTTGTTTAAATGCCCCTCACACACCAACAGGCCCCTTGGTGTCATGCTTCATCATCCGGGCCTTCGCACCCCTCTACGGGATGCGGCGTGCTACGACTAACGACTGCGTAGGAGCACTTGGCAGTGAACTATGTGAAGGTGTGTGTGTTTAGGGAGAGAATGTGAGTTAGTGAGGTGAGGTGAAAAAGTGAGTTAAAAAATACCTGGCACGTAGGAAAAAATTATTTATTATGTCCTCGGCTGGTATTATTAAAAAGGTGCAGAGTGAGGTTGATTATATACGTACTAGGGTATATCAACCATTCAGAGTGTCAACATGTTTCGGAGTGCAAGGACTCCTTCTTCAGGACAAGGATATGCACGTTATCCTCACCTTAGTCACATGAAATGTTAAAGTGTATTATACAAAAATAAAATTAAAATTGAAGGTGAAATGTACCTATCAATGTTGTTTGTATTAGTAAGCTCAGTTGCGCCCAATTGGCGTTGAAGAGAACCTGTGGAAAAAAGACATAATAAACATCATAGTCGGATGTCCAGGAACTCAGGGAAGAAAATGCTTTCCTAGTGAATAAGGGTAAATAACAGAACCCAAAATGAGCTTCAGAGACCCTGTAAAAAGACAGAAAAACACAGACATACATCTACAGTATAAATAGTTGTCTCCCAGGTATTGATGAGGAGAGGGAGAGAGTGGTTAAATGAAGGCTTACTTATTGTTCAAAGTATGATGACCTCATGAGCCTATGCGTAGTATTGGGGGTTCCTTCCTCACTGCCCAGTAAAGCAACCTAAAGGATATTTAAGGGTGAGTTTTAGGTTGATTTGTGGTAAGATCAGCAGAAGGTAAAAAGTGCAAGGTAACAAGTGCACAATGCTCCTCCTAAATTGTGTGACCCCACTCACGGTTACTGCATGGTCAGATCGCCTGCCTTCCCCTCAACGCTGCTCCGGTGAAGTGTGGGGTTAGTTTGGCGATTTTCTATTTATACTCCTGGGTTGGTAATTAGGAGAGGAAGATTGGTTAATTATCCTCAGAAGTGTGCCCAAATACGGAGATATTCAGTACATCGGATCCTGTGTTGCGTGATGGGCTGGGTGCGGTGCGGGAAGGCAATGCGCCCGCGTAGGGAGGCAGCGTGGGTAGATCTGCGCATGCGTGGTAGCCCGGGACTAGGAACGAGACGCGCATGCGCTAAAGATTAGTGCGGATCTAGTACGCATGGGCAGCACTCAGAGAGCGGTATCTGAAACCGGCTTCGGTTTAAGAATACAGTTGGGGACAATGAACGCGCGCCCATATTAATGAGAGCACTAACAAGGAGGAAGGAATAGCGCATAAGGCATATTACAGCGCAAATAGTAATAAATAAGGTCATGCTGACAGCAGGGACTAGTGGAAGAAATAGCGCATGGGGCTAGTAAAGCGCAAAAAAGATCACAAAAAGATCACAGGAATGTTTTTGGGGGTTGCCATAAACACTAGGGTTTGCCAGGTCTTTCAGGGTGTGCCGAGTTCTTAAACCACACCCTGTATACAATTCATGAAATGGCTAGCCAGATGTCACTATGTATTCAACGCAGTTGGCTCCAAGGAATAGAGTCATTGAGCCCAGAGGTGTCAGTCCCGTGGCGGAACACCCACCGCTGTTCTTTTTCAAATAGCCCTGTCTCTGAAGGTAGCTGCTCGATCACTGTCCACTGTAACTCATTCACACAATGTTGGTATTCCAGGAAGTGGGCTCACATTTTCGTGGTTGATTTCTTGCATCTAATGTTGATTTGGAGAAACCGCTGTTCGCCCACAGACGTGGGAGGAATCTAAAAGACATGCTCGTCCATAAAAGACCTCCTCCACACAGAGTGGGACAAACGAGATTACAAGGGATACAGGGCCATCACCCGTGTGGCAATTGTAACAGTTGTCACCTCACTAAGAAAAGCCAGACTCTAACCTTCACTAATGGTACTAGTTGGGAACAACGTACATTCACCAACTGTTACAGCAAGAATGTAGTGTACCTAATCACATGTCCCTGCGAAAAGGAATACGTGGGAATGACAACGAGACAAGTAAAAATAAGGATTAACGAGCATAAAAGCAACATTAGATGCAAGAAATCAACCACGAAAATGTCAGCCCACTTCCTGGAATACCAACATTGTGTGAATGAGTTACAGTGGAGAGTGATCCAGCAGCTACCCTCAGAGACAGGGCTATTTGAAAAAGAACAGCGGTGGGTGTTCGCCTCGGGACTGAAACCTCTGGGCTCAATGACTCTATTCCTTGGAGCCAACTGCGTTGAATACATAGTGACATCTGGCTAGCCATTTCATGAATTGTATACAGGGTGTGGTTTAAGAACTCGTCACACCCTGAAAGACCTGGCAAACCCTAGTGTTTATGGCAACCCCCAAAAACATTCCTGTGATCTTTTTGTGATCTTTTTGCGCTTTACTAGCCCCATGCGCTATTTCTTCCACTGGTCAGTGCTGTCAGCATGACCTTATTTATTACTATTTGCGCTGTAATATGCCTTATGCGCTATTCCTTCCTCCTTGTTAGTGCTCTCATTAATATGGGCGCGCGTTCATTGTCCCCGACTGTATTCTTAAACCGAAGCCGGTTTCAGATACCGCTCTCCGAGTGCTGCCCATGCGCACTAGATCCGCACTAATCTTTAGCGCATGCGTGTCTCGTTCCTAGTCCCGGGCTACCACGCATGCGCAGATCTACCCACGCTGCCTCCCTACGCGGGCGCATTGCCTTCCCGCACCGCACCCAGCCCATCGCGCAACACCGGATCTGATGTACTGAATATCTCCGTATTTGGGCACACTTCCGAGGATAATTAACCAATCTTCCTCCCCTAATTACCAACCCAGGAGTATAAATAGAAAATCGCCAAACTAACCCCACACTTCACTGGAGCAGCGTTGAGGGGAAGGCAGGCGATCTGACCATGCAGTAACCGTGAGTGGGGTCACACGATTTAGGAGGAGCATTGTGCACTTGTTACCTTGCACTTTTTACCTTCTGCTGATCTTACCACAAATCAACCTAAAACTCACCCTTAAATATCCTTTAGGTTGCTTTACTGGGCAGTGAGGAAGGAACCCCCATGAGGTCATCATACTTTGAACATTAAGTAAGCCTTCATTTAACCACTCTCTCCCTCTCCTCATCCATACCTGGGAGACAACTATTTATACTGTAGATGTATGTCTGTGTTTTTCTGTATGTCCCTTTTAAATGTCTTTTTTACAGGGTCTCTGAACCTCATTTTGGGTTCTGTTATTTACCCTTATTCACTAGGAAAGCATTTTCTTCCCTGAGTTCCTGGACATCCGACTATGATGTTTATTTTGTCTTTTTTCCACAGGTTCTCTTCGACGCCAATTGGGCGCAACTGAGCTTACTAATACAAACAACATTGATAGGTACATTTCACCTTCAATTTTAATTTTATTTTTGTATAATACACTTTAACATTTCATGTGAGTAAGGTGAGGATAACGTGCATATCCTTGTCCTGAAGAAGGAGTCCTTGCACTCTGAAACATGTTGACACTCTGAATGGTTGATATACCCTAGTACGTATATAATCAACCTCACTCTGCACCTTTTTAATAATACCAGCCGAGGACATAATAAATAATTTTTACCTACGTGCCAGGTGTTTTTTAACTCACTTTTTCACCTCACCTCACTAACTCACATTCTCTCCCTAAACACACACCCTCACATAGTTCACTGGCAAGTCCTCCTACGCAGTCGTTAGTCGTAGCACGCCGCATCCCGCAGAGGGGTGCGAAGGCCCTGATGATGAAGCATGACACCAAGGGGCCTGTTGGTGTGTGAGGGGCATTTAAACAACACTGTGTGCTCCCCATCACTTTAGGGACCACTACCACTTTTTAAGTGAATTCCTTTTTGTTTAATCAAATTGCCAAGGGAGACTGAATCCACTTGCTCTCTCTCTCTCCCCCCTCTTGGTTGTATTCAAGTTCTAGACAGCGCACAGCTGTGGGAGCCCCTTCCCATATAATTAAAGTCTTTCTGGACATACATAGACACCTTTCATACACTTGTAACACTCTGAACCTTCCCATCCTCCCTATACCAACATGGAGAATGAACATGGCCTGACCTTCAGTGAGGACGACATCGACAGAATTCTCGCAGATGTCAATCCTTTTGAAAGCCTAAGCAACAGTGACCCAAGCCCAGCAGTAGCAGACTAGGATGAGTTAATGAATACAAGGAAAATCCAAATAAGGGCGGCCCTACATGGCCTATTGATGAGGTAATATCTAAGAAACAAAATAGCCCGCAGGGTTTATTGGTATAGAACAAACCCTTCATTATCCAGGACGACCTCGTTTTTAAAAAAGCTTGGTCACTTATCTCCTGGCATTGCACCAGGTACTGGCTGGTCTTGATAGTTCAAACTGCCACAAGAAAATCTTTGGAACTTAAAGTGGAGATCCAAAAACTGGAAGTACAGTTAAAAGCCTTCATCTCACCAGCAGACATAAAGAAAGGGTTGGAAGAACTGAATCAGCAAATGAAGAAGTTTGAGGCCACTTTAAAACAAAGTAAATTTAACAAGTTAAAAAAGAATAAGGACCGCTTCACCCCTGAGAGAGCTTATCCGTACACAAGAGCTGACTATGTGATGAAAGAGAACGTGAGTGACACAGACAGTGTGAGTTCTGATGGCAGTACTACAAGCACCAATTCAGGTGGTTTCCAACAAAGGAAACAGAGGGGGGGTTTCCGACAACAGAGATCTCAATTCCCCCGCCAGAGAGGTTGGCGAGGTTTCCAGGGACCTGAATTTAACCCTTACCAGAATCACTTCCAGTTCCCACAATATCAATTTGTCCCACCACAGATGGGGCAGATGTATCCCCAGTGGGTCCCAGAACAAACCAGTGTACCCCAAAATGCTCAACCTTTCTTATCCTGGGGCCAGGGAACCCGCAGAGGGAGGAACAAGAAGGGCAACAATGTCAATTGGCAACCCGCAGACGAAACAGACACCAGGGTCCTCATGAGGAGTATGACAGCGAACTAAGCATCTACGAGCAAGAGGGGGACCTAGTTATCAACTTAACCCCATGGCCCCTCACTGATTTACAACAGAAGGTACTGAACAAAGGCTTAGGGTACGTCCCTACTAATAAACCTGACACCTTCCTGTTACACAAAGAAATGCAGGATTTCATAAGAACCATCAAACTGAGGGCTTTATTTAAAGATAAAGAACCCTCTCTAGATACCTCTGACACAGGTCTGAAACCTAAGTCTAATTTCACACCCCTAGACAACCAACTCCCTGTGGAGGTTTTGGCATTCGAAAAAAGCAATTATGCACAAACTCAAGAAATTGGACACTAAGCAGAAGGTGTTCCAGAATACTATCAGACTTGAAAATGAGGCAATCAGGGAACTAAGACTTAACAAAAACTTAACCATAAAACCTGCAGACAGGGGTGGGGCAGTGGTGATTCAAACTACTACTGCCTATGACAAAGAGTGCAGGAGACTCCTCTCGGACAGCAGGAACTATCAGGTCTTGGTAGAGGATCCCACTGAGTCTCTACGAGTACAAATAGAAGGGATGATTGAGGAGACCCTTGCACATGACTGGCTCACCAAAAAAGAATCCGAATTCCTGGTTCAAAAAAATCCTCGTATCCCCTACTTCTACACTATACCCAAAGTGCATAAAAACCTTGAGAATCCACCAGGGCGCCCAATTGTGTCTGGCATCTCATCCATCCTGGAACCTTTATCTAAGTTTGCCGATGCTTTTCTGAGACCATTGGTGCAAGCTACCGACACGTATCTAAGGGATACAAACGCGGTGCTGCAACTATTACAGAACCATCCTTTTGATCCTAACTCACAAATGCTTCTGAGCCTTGATGTGGAGAGTCTCTACAGGAGCCTCCCACATGATGAGACACTTCTGATTATCGAAGAAGTACTCCACTCTACCCATTGGAAATACCAAACCCCCGAGGAGTAGTCATGGAATGTATCTCGCTAGCCCTCACAAAAAACTTTTTCGAATACGAAGGCACCCTGTTTTGGCAAAGCCACGGAACCAGCATGGGGAGCACATTTGCCCCGAGTCTGGCGGGACCTTACGTCCATCACCTGGAATCCTCCAAGATCTTTCACCTCAGCAACCCTTTCAGGGGAAGGATCCACACATGGCGACAATATATTGATGACATTTTGGTGATCTGGGAGGGGGATGGAAATTCAATCTCTGAGTTCATGCAATGGCTCAACAACCAAAACACTTTCCTTAAATTCACCCACCAAGTGTCCAACAGCGCAATGTTTTTCTTGGATCTCAATATCTACAAAGAAGCAGGTTTTCTGAAAACCCAGACCCATTTTAAACCCACGGCAAGGAACTGCCTAATCAGGTTTGACAGTTTCCATCCTCGTCACCTGAGGGAGAATCTACCGTACGGGCAGTTCCTCCGCCTTCGCCGGAACTGCAGTGACCTGGCTAAATACAAAAAGTCAGGCTAAGGACCTCAGCACAAAACTGAGACAAAGAAAATACCCTAACCATGTGATTCGCAAGGCTATGAAGAGAGCCAGGAATAACAATTGTGAAGCCCTCTTGGAAGATAAACCCAAGAAAGACGACCAATTGAGCAGAACAGTCTGTGTCACCACGTACAGCCCAGTAACTAACCAAGTAGCCAAACTGGTCAACAAACATTGGCGCACACTGACAAGCGGCACACTGACTCTGGAGAAACCGCTGTTTGCCCACAGACGTGGGAGGAATCTAAAAGACATGCTCGTCCATACAAGACCTCCTCCACACCGAGTGGGACAAACGAGATTACAAGGGATACAGGGCCATCACCCGTGTGGCAATTGTAACAGTTGTCACCTCACTAAGAAAAGCCAGACTCTAACCTTCACTAATGGTACTAGTTGGGAACAACGTACATTCACCAACTGTTACAGCAAGAATGTAGTGTACCTAATCACATGTCCCTGCAAAAAGGAATACGTGGGAATGACAACGAGACAAGTAAAAATAAGGATTAACGAGCATAAAAGCAACATTAGATGCAAGAAATCAACCACGAAAATGTCAGCCCACTTCCTGGAATACCAACATTGTGTGAATGAGTTACAGTGGACAGTGATCGAGCAGCTACCCTCAGAGACAGGGCTATTTGAAAAAGAACAGCGGTGGGTGTTCCGCCTCGGGACTGACACCTCTGGGCTCAATGACTCTATTCCTTGGAGCCAACTGCGTTGAATTCATAGTGACATCTGGCTAGCCATTTCATGGATTGTATACAGGGTGTGGTCTAAGAACTCGGCACACCCTGAAAGACCTGGCAAACCCTAGTGTTTATGGCAACCCCCAAAAACATTCCTGTGATCTTTTTGTGATCTTTTTGCGCTTTACTAGCCCCATGCGCTATTTCTTCCACTAGTCAGTGCTGTCAGCATGACCTTATTTATTACTATTTGCGCTGTAATATGCCTTATGCGCTATTCCTTCCTCCTTGTTAGTGCTCTCATTAACATGGGCGCGCGTTCATTGTACCCGACTGTATTCTTAAACCGAAGCCGGTTTCAGATACCGCTCTCCGAGTGCTGCCCATGCGCACTAGATCCGCACTAATCTTTAGCGCATGCGCGTCTCGTTCCTAGTCCCGGGCTACCACGCATGCGCAGATCTACCCACGCTGCCTCCCTACGCGGGCGCATTGCCTTCCCGCACCGCACCCAGCCCATCGCGCAACACCGGATCCGATGTACTGAATATCTCCGTATTTGGGCAGACTTCCAAGGATAATTAACCAATCTTCCTCCCCTAATTACCAACCCAGGAGTATAAATAGAAAATCGCCAAACTAACCCCACACTTCACCGGAGCAGCGTTGAGGGGAAGGCAGGCGATCTGACCATGCAGTAACCGTGAGTGGGGTCACACGATTTAGGAGGAGCATTGTGCACTTGTTACCTTGCACTTTTTACCTTCTGCTGATCTTACCACAAATCAACCTAAAACTCACCCTTAAATATCCTTTAGGTTGCTTTACTGGGCAGTGAGGAAGGAACCCCCAATACCACGCATAGGCTCATGAGGTCATCATACTTTGAACAATAAGTAAGCCTTCATTTAACCACTCTCTCCCTCTCCTCATCCATACCTGGGAGACAACTATTTATACTGTAGATGTATGTCTGTGTTTTTCTGTATGTCCCTTTTAAATGTCTTTTTTACAGGGTCTTTGAACGTCATTTTGGGTTCTGTTATTTACCCTTATTTACTAGGAAAGCATTTTCTTCCCTGAGTTCCTGGACATCCAACTATGATGTTTATTATGTCTTTTTTCCACAGGTTCTCTTCAACGCCAATTGGGCGCAACTGAGCTTACTAATACAAACAACATTGATAGGTACATTTCACCTTCAATTTTAATTTTATTTTTGTATAATACACTTTAACATTTCATGTGAGTAAGGTGAGGATAACGTGCATATCCTTGTCCTGAAGAAGGAGTCCTTGCACTCCGAAACATGTTGACACTCTGAATGGTTGATATACCCTAGTACGTATATAATCAACCTCACTCTGCACCTTTTTAATAATACCAGCCGAGGACATAATAAATAATTTTTTCCTACGTGCCAGGTAATTTTTAACTCACTTTTTCATCTCACCTCACTAACTCACATTCTCCCCTAAACACACACCCTCACATAGTTCACTGCCAAGTGCTCCTACGCAGTCGTTAGTCGTAGCACGCCGCATCCCGTAGAGGGGTGCGAAGGCCCCGATGATGAAGCATGACACCAAGGGGCCTGTTGGTGTGTGAGGGGCATTTAAACAACACTGTGTGCTCCCCATCACTTTAGGGACCACTACCACTTTTTAAATGGATTCCTTTTTGTTTAATCTGAATGACTGCATCTGCATCTTGAGTGGTGTGAGAGGATAGCACCTAGGCCTGAATAGGGCTGTGCCTGCCTCCCACAGTGCTGGCTCCACCTCCTGCTGGGCGGCTGACGACCCTGCCCCACTCTCTGAAAGGAGAGGAGAAGACAGAAAAACAAAGTGCTCAGGAACTGACCTGAACTGGTTCTGACCAAGCCAATGCCTCTCTGCCTCTAGAGAACAAAGGAAAGACTGGTATAAAAAGGGCTACCCAGACTACAGAAAATTAGATCATCCTGGAATCAAGAAGGAACCTCTAACAAGGAGAAAGCTGGAAGACTGAAGAGGAAGGACTGTCCTGCTGTGTGTTTGGGGCTGACTTGCAGTTGCTTTGCTGCCAAGGAGAGAGGAGGGACTTTGTTGTAGCTTTGTCCCTTTGCTTGAAGAGATCTCCAAGGGCCTGAAGAGAGCTGGCCTCCCGTTAAGAAGTCCCAGGAAAAAAAGGACTTCATCCCCGGCTTCCACCTGAACTCTGCTGAGAGAGTTCTGCCTTCCAAGAGTACTGAATCCGACTGAGGGGCATCTGGAAGTTGTTGCTGGCTGTTTGGGAAGCTGGACAAGGATTCCATTTTATTTATTATGTTTTGGCTCTCAGAAGAGGGCCACATAAAATATACAAGATAAAAAACAGGACACATACATATCAAGATTATGACATTTGGGAGACAAGTTAAAGTGCAAGACTGACATGCCAAGACAAATCTACAGAAGGTCGGAAAGTCAAAGCAACTCCAAGACATATTAATAAATAGCTAAAAAACCTTTAAAAAAGGTAAAAATATGGAAACAGAACATTTCATTAGGGGGGCAATAAAGTGCATGATGAAAGCCGTTCAAAGTGACGATGCCCAGGCGGAGACAAATAAATTTTAACCATCTGGAGCGCAATTTACGGAGCGCGGGGCAAATCAGTAAAACATGCATACAGTCCTGGGTACTCAATTTACATAAATTGCACAAAGCAGAGGAGCCATACCATTTGGATAACAGTAGATTTAAAGGTACTAAGTCGTAACGTAAAAGAAACCAAAATCTACGAATACCGTGTGGTAGGTTCCATGTAACATAGGATTGAGGCAACTTCATCACATAAGAATTAAGGAGGAGGTCTACATTCCTTTTTTCGCAGATTAACTTTTTATCAGACTGAAAGCATAGATCCCACGAGGCTTCTTTTAAAACGAGTTTTAACTGTAAGGGAGAATACAAAAACAAAGCGTTTTCATCTAATTTTAGAAAGGTTACAGCTTTTCTAAAATTCCTTACAAGTTGAGAAAACTCTTTAAAATTGCCCAATAATTCACTTCTGAGGAGAGCTCGCATTGTCCCTACTTCCGCTCTAGCCAGGCAGGCCACCCATCTTACTAGGGCACATAATCCCTGTACCCAGCTGCTCCTAAGACCGAAGTCGAGCCTGCAGGCGGCCAAAGAGCACGCAGTATTTAGGGAAGATAGAGATCTTAGTAGTTTCCCCTCAATCTTATGGCAAAAGTCCCAATTTTTCACCTCTATAAGTTCAATACCATACAGTATTGTTGCGGGATTTTAGATCTATACACCTCCAATAAGCTCAAGAAGTGCCTTTTCCCCGTTGCCTGGTATAGGGAATTTAAACCTTTGCCATGGGCGAGAGCTTTGCGGGAACTATGCTCTATATGGAGCCTCTCACTCAAGTTAGCCGTGATGATTTTTCCCAGGAAGGTATAGGAGTTTACAACCTCCAGTTTTTGGCCCCCGATAAACCAACCAAAATCTACAGATCGGCACTTCTTCTTACCGGCTATGCACATTACTTTACTTTTGGTTATATTGATCTTCATGCAGTGGGCTGCAGCAAAGGCATGAAGAGCATATAGCCGATTTGCAAGTCCTTTAGGGGTCAAATCAAGAATAAGGACATCATCGGCGTACATCAGGCAGGATATAGGGGTCCCCCCCACCACCGGGGCGATGCCCTCTCTGGAAGACATGGCGGCGGGTAGGTCTGCCGTGTATAAGGAGAACAAAAGGGGAGCCAATAAACAGCCTTGTTTAAGGCCGTTCAAAGATGGAATTTGATTAGATAGCCCCCTTTCACCCCCCAACAAGACCCTACACCAGGTCTCTGTATGGAGAGACTGAACCAGCTCCAGCAGATAGGTTGGAACACCAAGAGCTGCCAATTTTCTCCACAGCGTTCTGCGGTCTACTTTGTCGAACGCTGTGGAGAAATCAATAAAAGCGGCATACACCACCCCATCTCTCACCTGGACGTATTTATCAGTAACCACATGAAGAGCGGTGAGGTTGTCTAACGTACCGTGGTCCCTACGGAAGCCGGTCTGTTCAAACGGCAAGATATTGTTCTCCTCGACCCAATCGGAGAGGGAATTTAAGAGACATTTCGCAAAGACCTTTCCGATGGAGTCGAGGAGGGCAATCAGACGGTAATTGCTTGGGCTATCCCTAGTTCCCTTCTTAAAAATAGGGACCAAGATACTTCCCCTCCAGGAGGGAGGTACCGTTTTAGACAAAAAGCAGGCTTTAAACAGAGGATACAGGATTTTACTCCACCTTGAAGGATCCTGTTTCAGGACCGTCATGGGGAGTTCGTCAGGGCCCATTGCCCCAGAGACACGCATGTTTTTTATAGCCATCTCAATTTCTTCTTCTGTGGGGTAATTAATGAGACCTTCGGGTGTAGCATCTAGGGCAATATCATCACCTGTAATCCCGTTCCCTGCATAAAGGTCCCGAATATAAGAAATCCATACCTCTTCCAATATCGGGATGGGGGAGGGGCTTAGTCTAGTACTGCACCCCTTCCCGATTATTGCCCAAAATTCTCTGATCCTACCATGGACAACAGATTCCCTCAAATTGATCCAAACATTGTCCTCCCTTTCCTTTTTCATTTTTAGCTTGAGTCTACATCTCTTTCTTTTTAGCCTGGAAATTTCTTTTTCACGTTCCATGACTCTATCTAGATATTGTTCACGGACTAATTTATTTATTTCCTTGTTCAGGATACGCAGTATACTAGGGACCACTACCCCTTTTCTAGGGCGAAAAGTTTTTTTTGCAAATAAAATGATGTTTCGCATAAATTCTTCAAAATAAGCTATTTCATGCCCAAGCCACTCATTTAATACTATTAAGGTTTCAGATAAGAAATCCCTTACCCCATTAATGGCGGAAGGATTCCAGAAACACCTTCCAGAGGAAGAGTGGAAGGCAGCATCACTGCCGTTAAGAGACCAAGGCGCGGTGGTCATGGGATTTAAAGAAATAGTTATAAACAATATACTATGGTCGCTCAGAGAAGTAGGAATAATCTTAAGGTCCTGAATATAAGGAAACAAACCATAGTCTGCGATTGCATAGTCCAAGATAGAAGACCCAAAAGGAGATTTGTGAGTGAATTTGGCAGGCACGTCAGACGGGAATCTCCCGTTTAGTATAAGACCGTCAACGGCCGCTAGTTCTTTTAGCAAAATCTTCCCTCTTTTATTAGTCACTAACTTATCAGGGAAGAGTGATTGTGGAACAAAATGCACCTCTTCTTTAGATTTGTTTCTAAAAAGTTTCAGACTAACATTGGAGATTTTGCAGTTCAAGTCTCCTACAAGGATAATTTCCGGAGGGGATGGGACATTTTTGATTTGATCAATATATCGGAATACCTGCTTCAATATAGAATTAAAACACTCTTCTGGAGGGATATACACATTGAGGATAACAATAGGTAACTTTTTACAGTTATTAAATAGATTTTCAATGGTTATAGCGTGAAAAAGTTTACTTGGGTCGATATAATGGGAGAATCTCCATTGCAATTTATTTGATAGTAAACAAGCGATTCCCCCCTAGCGTGACCTTTCTTGGAAGGAGCAGCAGGCACTTCCAAGGCATAAAAATCCTTTGAAGCATCCAGCATATTAATACACCAAGTTTCCTGTATACATATAACGTTAGCTCCTAGAGAAAATAAGAGATCAAATTTCTCTGGGCTATTGTGAATCCCTGCCGCATTCCAAGAAATAATGTTTAGTGGGATGTTAAAGATGATGGAACAATTTGGGATTGTCTTTGGTTTTTGTCGATAGGGCACTGTGCAGCCAATTCCACCGATTGTTATCCTCTATGAAAGAGGAATTCTGGGTTAGCGGGAGTGGCTTCACCTGCGAGACCGAGCGCTTTCCCTTAGAGACCCAAATCTTCAGGTCTCTAAGGGGAGAGGCCACCCCATTTTGTTCATCACCCCCAAATACCTTCCCAAGGGAAGGATTTGTGTTAACAAGGTTAAAAATCGGAAGAATATCAATCCCTGTGCGTTGAAAATTCTCGGCTTGTTGTAATATCAGATTTACAATGATAGGAGAATAGAATTTAACCCTTATACTCAATACCCTGACTCCACCAAACAAAGAGACTAACTCAATGTCCCTAGATTGAATATGGTGGAGACTTTGAATCTCGCTAAAGCGCTTATATCAGCGCAACATCGAATAAAGGTAAAAAGTCTAACGCAAGGGTATCCACAGGAGCCTTTGAAGTTGTAGAATGACGGGCAGGAAGGGAGCGGTCTCCAAACTCTGGGGCAGCAGAGAAGGGGGGGGGGCCAAGGGGTTAAGGGCCCCAAGTGGATATAGGATTGGAGCTCCTGTCGCAGTCAGTGGAGAAGGACTTGGAAGAGGCCCCCCCATTTGTGGCATAACTTCCAAAGACGTTGGTGGGCACAGTTCACTTTCCACCTTTAAAGATGTAGAAGTGGGTGAGTTCAGTTCAATTTCCGCCTTTAGGGATGAGGAGGTGGGACCCAAGTCTATTTCTTCGTTTTCCAGTGCGACCAGAGAATTTTGGAAGATTATCCGACGCTGCCTTTTCTTCCTGTATTTTCGAATTGGTTTCCTTTTATTCCCTTTATTATTTCTGTGTTTACCATTTTTTACCTTTACCTCATGTTTATCGTCTGTAGGTTCTTTTTTGTTTTCAGACATGAAGATAGGGAATAGATCTTGAACCACTTTAGGGCCGGAAGTAGATTTGTTTTCGTCCTCGATCTCTAGAGCTGAGTTCTTAATACAATTAGGCACTGCGGTTAAGGGCATTACTACAGGGTGTGATTCCAAAACTGCTGTTGCAGCCTTCATGTCTGGATCCACTATAGGCACATTTATTTTCACCTTTGGGAAGCTGGGTTCGGCCATGGGGGGGGAGGCACTCCTCATATCTGGCGACTTTTGTAACAATGTCTTCAGTATTTGGGTGACTGAATCCAAGATACAATCCGAGCTGCCTACAAATTTCCCCAGGAGAAATAAGATGGAGGCTAGTAATTGTTCCAGAGCAATCATGGATTCTGAGATCGGTTTTTCACACGCTTCCACTGGACGGCAGATACCAGATAAATTGAGACCCGGACTCCTAGAAACATTTGACAGATCGGACATGTCCTGACCGTTTAACGAAGGGGTACTACTATACAACATTAACCCAGATGGGGTAGCACCCCCGAGGGCTTAATAGGGTCCTGAGTCTCCAATTTAGCTGTATTTACATAGCGGCCACAGAGTTCAAGATCAATGGATAGTGAAGACAAGTCCCCACCCAACCTATCGTTCAGAAGGGTTTGAGGCATAGATGGATGATTCGCAAGTTCACTTTCAAGTACCGGCACTCCGAGATTGCTCTCCCCCTTCCCTTCAGGGTGAACCAGGGAAGGAGACACCGCTGCCACTGATTGTGGTAGCGCGGGCTGCAAAGTAGGAGGTGGAGGATCTGTGATACCTTGAGTATGAACCTCCTGGACCGTGGCACGGGGACCTTCCTTAGCAACAAGATTAGATTTCTTAGGAGAAGGCAGATACCATAACTCAAAGAGTTGGCATTGACCCTTCAACGGGGGATTATTCACAGATTTGTTTCTTGTGCGGGTAATGTCTATTTTTGCACCAGGTTTTCCTCCCACTACCCTTCCTGAACGCAATTTTTTAGACATCTTCTGAGGACGTATTCCACGAAATTATATTGTATAAGTGATTGACCTCCAGAAGAGTGATTACAAAAAGTAATACGATATTCATAAAATAATAAATAAAGTCCTGGAGATGCAGCAATGACTGACCGGCAGTAGAATACGAGGAAGCAACACGTAAATTTCAGTAAATTGTTCTTCCTGAGACAGTCAGGCGTATAAGAATATACAAAACGACAAAGTCAATGAAAATAACCGGGCCCAGCCCAGCCTACCTCGGCCACTGAGGGCCACAGAGGGCCCGCCCTTTGCCCGGGCTTCGCCCGGCTCGCTCCGCGCTCGCTCACGCGAGGCTGGTGTCTCACTGCCTTTGTAGCGCCTCCAGGCGCCTCAATGACGATCTCCTGGCTGCGCCGCCGCTTGGGGTGGCGGGAATGCGAGTCCTCCGCTCGGCGACCGCAAGAGTAGCAAAAGCGGCAGCGGGAGGACTCGAGGAGCACAGCAGCAGGTCAGCACACAGGGGCAGGACAACACGGCCTCGGGCGAAATTCAATAAATGTTTTTGAGCGACACACGCTCTGCCGGTGTCTCACTGCCTTTGTAGCGCCTCCAGGCGCCTCAATGACGATCTCCTGGCTGCGCCGCCGCTGGGGGTGGCGGGAATGCGAGTCCTCCGCTCGGCGACCGCAAGAGTAGCAAAGGCGGCAGCGGGAGGACTCGAGGAGCACAGCAGCAGGTCAGCACACAGGGGCAGGACAACACGGCCTCGGGCGAAATTCAATAAATGTTTTTGAGCGACACACGCTCTGCCGGTGTCTCACTGCCTTTGTAGCGCCTCCAGGCGCCTCAATGACGATCTCCTGGCTGCGCGGCCGCTGGGGGTGGCGGGAATGCGAGTCCTCCGCTCGGCGACCGCAAGAGTAGCAAAAGCGGCAGCGGGAGGACTCGAGGAGCACAGCAGCAGGTCAGCACACAGGGGCAGGACAACACGGCCTCGGGCGAAATTCAATAAATGTTTTTGAGCGACACACGCTCTGCCGGTGTCTCACTGCCTTTGTAGCGCCTCCAGGCGCCTCAATGACAATCTCCTGGCTGCGCCGCCGCTGGGGGTGGCGGGAATGCGAGTCCTCCGCTCGGCGACCGCAAGAGTAGCAAAAGCGGCAGCGGAAGGACTCGAGGAGCACAGCAGCAGGTCAGCACACAGGGGCAGGACAACACGGCCTCGGGCGAAATTCAATAAATGTTTTTGAGCGACACAAGGAGAAACAAAGACAATCTGCAATTTTCATGCATCGCTCATTTGCGGGGCGCATTCCCGACAGTGCGAGGAAATTCCCGCAGCCGCGATGATCGAGATCGTCGCAGCACCTGTTGCCTTCGCCCGGCTCGCTCCGCGCTCGCTCACGCGAGGCTGGTGTCTCACTGCCTTTGTAGCGCCTCCAGGCGCCTCAATGACGATCTCCTGGCTGCGCCGCCGCTGGGGGTGGCGGGAATGCGAGTCCTCCGCTCGGCGACCGCAAGAGTAGCAAAAGCGGCAGCGGGAGGACTCGAGGAGCACAGCAGCAGGTCAGCACACAGGGGCAGGACAACACGGCCTTGGGCGAAATTCAATAAATGTTTTTGAGCGACACATGCTCTGCCGGTGTCTCACTGCCTTTGTAGCGCCTCCAGGCGCCTCAATGACGATCTCCTGGCTGCGCCGCCGCTGGGGGTGGCGGGAATGCGAGTCCTCCACTCGGCGACCGCAAGAGTAGCAAAAGCGGCAGCAGGAGGACTCGAGGAGCACAGCAGCAGGTCAGCACACAGGGGCAGGACAACACGGCCTCGGGCGAAATTCAATAAATGTTTTTGAGCGACACACGCTCTGCCGGTGTCTCACTGCCTTTGTAGCGCCTCCAGGCGCCTCAATGACGATCTCCTGGCTGCGCCGCCGCTGGGGGTGGTGGGAATGCAAGTCCTCCGCTCGGCGACCGCAAGAGTAGCAAAAGCGGCAGCGGAAGGACTCGAGGAGCACAGCAGCAGGTCAGCACACAGGGGCAGGACAACACGGCCTCGGGCGAAATTCAATAAATGTTTTTGAGCGACACAAGGAGAAACAAAGACAATCTGTAATTTTCATGCATCGCTCATTTGCGGGGCGCATTCCCGACAGTGCGAGGAAATTCCCGCAGCCGCGATGATCGAGATCGTCGCAGCACCTGTTGCCGCTGCGAGAACCGTTGCATCGTTTTTTTGCGCAATGAATCACCCCGGTGTGGGAAGTTTCCTGTTGCTGCGAGTATTGTTGCAGAGCCTGTCATCGCTGGGTGAGATCGCCGCACTGCTTGCTTGCAGACCGCATCACGTCTTTGTTAACATTGTCGCAGAGCCATTGCATCGAGGGGCCGCAAGAGGAGAAGATCGGCGCTGCGCATCGCCGTTGCGCCTGAGATTGTTGCCTCCCCGGAGATTGTCGCATCGTACCTTTGCAAGACGCTTCCTACGGAACCTGCGCGCTGGAATCCATACAAGGTATCGCCTCCGTCCCCATACAGTCCGGATTAGTCGCAATACGCCCGCTGCGTCCAGCGGGGCTGTCGCATCGCCTCCCCAGGGTCTCAGGAGTGATGCATCGCTTGTTTTTCAACGCTGCAGCTTCATTTTGGAACTTTGTCGCATCTACAGGTACTTTGGGCTAAACGTGATGCAACTGTGGATTATTTTGACGCAAACCTTAAGAACTCTTTTGAAATCATATCTTGAACTGTGTATGTTGGATTTTTGTTGTTTGGTCTTGTTTAGTTTAGAATAAAAACGTTTATTTTTCTAAAGTGTTGTGGAGTCCATTTGTGGTGTTTTCACTCTGTTACTGTGAGTGTTGGTGCAAATACTTTACACATTGCCTTTGATAAGCCTGACTGCTTGTGCCAAGCTACCAAGGGGGTGAGCAGGGATTATCTAAAGAGTGTATCTTCCTTACCCTGACTAGAAGCAAGGGTCCCTATTTGGACATTGGTACTTGCCTCTGCCAACTAGAGACCCCCAGATCTAACATGCGCCGCTGCTTCAGGACTACACAGAAGTTACCATACGATCAACAGCCAACAGAAATCAAGAAAACAACAGCAATGCCAGACTTAGGGTGTAGGAGAAATTACATGGAGTTGAAGTCAATTTACAGATTACTTTAAATCTCGCTGAGACAGCGCATGCAGCGCATGCACTGCCAAGGCGAGACCTAAAATCATACCCCTGAACCTTCTTAGTAAACCGTCCTATAGGAAGGAATGTTATCCCTACACAATGATGTTTGTCAGTATTTCTGCTCCTTTTCAGACGTCTTCTATAATGCCACCTCTTAATTATACACCTTGGTGAGAAAACCCTTATTTTCTCTTCTTCTTGACCTCACATTGAAACATCATTAATTCTAAACCTCATATCATTAAGAAATACTAGGTGACCAACACATGAGGAGAATTTCTGTAATTAAAGCTGCTTTGTTCACTTTTTGATGGAAATGTAATAATTGTACATAACCAAAATACTTTTCACTCCATTATTTCAGATTGTCTTTAAGAATATGTAGAGTGACTTATATTCAACTCATTTCATTTCGGAACTTGATCCTCTGTACCTGTCTTTGCCCCCTAGTTCCCACTTTAGAACACGTTTAATGAATACATTAAGCAAAATAAAAAATAACCTTCCGGTGGCAGCTGTGGAGAAGGAGCTGAGGCTTACTCAGACAAGATGACTATGGTGAGGAGCGTAATACCTTATAACCCAGATGTTTTCTTCATCAATAAATATCAATATTCTGTTCCAGTAATAATAAGACAAGCAGTTCTGATCACTTCTACTGCAACAACACACCGATCACGAATGCATTGATTGTGAAAACCAAGCCACACATATATCAACTTAAGTTATGAAAACATTTGTTTTTGTCTTTTCAGAATAAGAATATTTAAACGTGCCCCTTCCACCATCTTAATATCACTATGGAAGACCCAACAATAAAACAAACAAATGTTTTATTTTCTAATTCCTTTTCAATTTCTTCACTAATACCCATTCGTTAGGACCTACAAGCTGAGCATGGGATGAAGATCTCCCTCGGTTACGGTAGTAAGCAGTTATCAATTGGGTTAAGCAACATCCTAAAACATGGAATACTTCAAACCTGATTTATTGTTTGGTGGGAGGGTGACCTGTGGTCTGTCAGCATGGTGGAGGGCAGTACGTCTGCCACCCTGACAGACTATTGCCCACCAAATTTAGAGATGTCCGCTAGTCCTGTGGTGATATATGTCATTTTCAGAGGACGAAAGAGTAACCAAAGAAGGAAGAGCACATGGAGGGTGGTGCAGTGCATTCTTCCTCATCCCTGTCTGATATCCTTAAAGTACGTTCATTTAAAAAACACACTGCTCAGGGGAGTAGGCAGGCCACAAGTCTGGGGTACACGCAGGTGAACGGCGTCCACCCTGCCAAGAATTTGGGTACCACAGAATAATGTGCTGAATTCATCCCGGTGTAATTTCCAAACACTGGGACACTTTCAGCAGCGTGTCCACTGTGTAATTTCCAAACACCGGGACATGTTCAGCAGTGTCTGCACGTTGTCTGCTTTCCATCTTCAACAAGCAACAACTTGCAGACGGGAACTGGGCTTTCTTATTTAAGACTCCTGGTGGGCCCATAACAAAGGCCGAATTTGAGGGGTCACCAGGCCTCCTTTTGTTCGAGCCTCTTGGCTGGGAGCAGTCAGAAGCCTCACCCCTGATACAAATGAGATTGAGGGGAAACAAAGGCTCAATCAAACCTTGTTAGCACGTCACACATATTCAAGAAAGGCAACTTTTCACTTGGTTCAGTCCCTGTTTAGGAGATGTGCATGCACTGTAAGAATGTTAGATGTGTTGGTCTTTCCCAGGAGTTACACAAAACATATTGCATTTATATAGCGCTTACTACACCTGAGGAGGTGTTGAAATAATTCTATTTTTTTTGTATAGCCCTACTCCTCCCAATGCAGGGTGTCAGAGCGCTTTACATCAACACGTGCATATTACATGTACAATAAATTATATAAGTTATATAAGTTTGTAAATGAGTGTACAGGCAGTGTTACATAAAAATTGGGGATTACAAGGTGTAGAAGTTACATATCATCCTCCATAGCTCAACATGCTATTAGTCTTGCAATGCGCTCAAACGTAGTCATGCTAGACCTGCTAAACATATGTGAGGGCTTAAGATCTGATGTCACTTCCTGTAAAGTTGTAGCTTGTGATGTAGCTTGTGATGCCACTTACGGGGATGGCAATTCCTGTGATGCCAGGTGTGATGTCATGCGCTGATGTAATGCGCTGTGATGTCACATGCTGTCATGTCCCACACCATGATGTCACGAGGCGTGATGTCACGTGCAAACTGCCTAACTAGGTTAGTCCTCCCACTTCTTTTTTTAGGACTTGTGTGCTGGGAGGAGGGTTCAGTTAGTGAAAGCATTCGTACCTGTACTTTTTAGTACATCTTTGGACTGTTTCTTCCCCTTCTCTAGACTGAGGACGACCCCACTAGTCTCAGTCACGCTCAAGAACCAAGTCTTCGAGTGGCATCAACAGGACCCGCATTGACCTCTTGGGCTGCCTGTGACTGTGAGAAGCTTGTGACCCATCTGACATCTCACAGTGTCGAGAAGATCCTGTCCAATGCCTTTCTTGTAACACTGAGACGATTTCTTCAATGAACCTTCCAGTCAACATTGCATGCTCTTCTGTCCACTTCTCTCCTTAAAGGCACACCTCTGCGTTGCATAGGCCAAGCAGTAGCAGCCCTTTTCACCACTGGCCATGCTAAACCTCAGCCCACCAGTAAGCTGTCGGTGCTGCTGATTGGAGCATGTCATATCCAAACATGGTAACAGCAACTCAATTGATTAGTTTCTAGTCTAATTACACTTCTTACACAGCACATGCCCCCAACATGATGCGGTTCCAAAGCTCAGCCCCCCTATTCTGATTGTTCATGTATGTATGTATGTATGTATAGGCATTTATATAGCGCACTACTTACCCGGAGGGTCCCAAGGCGCTTCGACCGCTGCGAAACCCTTCCTGGCTTCCCTGAGAGATGGTCCCTTAATGGGTATCTCCAGGGTGAGACCAGGCATCCCCGGCGGTCTGGTGGGGCCGTTAGTGAAGATGAGGCAAGCTAATGCCCAGAGTTGCCGAGTGTGATCGCTGATCAGAGTGGGCACAGAGGCGAGAGAATTATCGAGTCCGCTGACCCTGGTCCAGAAACCTGCCGCGCCGGGAATCGAACCCTGGTCCCGGGCCGTCCTCTGCTGCGAGCAGTACATTACATGTCACCCCCTACAGTCACAGTCCTGATATTACATTACAATTATGAGGAGAACTTTACAGAATAGTCGCACACTTTCCCACAAAACTGCCCCATCAAGTAACCCAAACTGCAGAATCAAACCCTAAATTAATGGTCCATCTCACACTGCCGGGTTTCAAGGTAAGGGAGGATGTTATCGGTGGTGTTTTTTTAATAGAACTATCAAGGTGTATTTTGAGCTGTATAATTATTTCCATCTTGCCTAAAGAAAATTAACTAGCAAAGAAATAAATAATGTATACTTTTGTGTTACAAAGTTTAAAATAATATACCTCTCAGACCATTTTCTTTCACAATAAAGGACTGTTAACGTGCATCTCTTACACTTCAAAAGAAGCAATTTGTAAATCAACATTTTTAAAACTACGGTTAATACAATTTGAAGATTAGAAACTGTGGTGATTGTAAAAACACCACAACACTTTGGACTCAAAGGAGATTGCAGTGGCCACATGAAACATATGCCAGTACACACAGTAGGAGGGAACAGTTCGCTATGTGCACTGTATTAGAATGATGCAAGCCAGGCTTTCATCCACACTGAAAATATTTGTACGGCTTCCCATCTTTGGTACCTGTGCACCCTGTGCCTTCAGTGTTATTTTACAGTACATGCAGTGCCGCCGCCAAGGTTGTATTTAAACAAGGCCATTAAAAGTAACAGTTACTGAAGCGTGCATTGTTCTACAGTCTACAGAAAATAGGCACATTTTATTTTTGTCCTCATGTGTCTCAAGAATTGCTCTTATCTGGTCTGAAGTCCACATACTGTTCTTTGATGACACTCTGTTGAGCTATGTGTATGTGCGCCTGTTGGAACAGGTAATTTGTGGTTGGCTGCAGCAGTGTCCAAGCCAGGCAGAACCTAACACTCCCATCAGGGGTGGGTGATTCCACTCACTAAGTTGTTACCAACACTGACACTCCTGCCCTTCCCTCTAACTACACTATCCGATCCTATCACACTGATCCCTCCTTAAGCGTCCCACCCTATGATACCATCACAACCTCCCCCCGCAACGGGATACCTCCCCTACTACATCAGGAGCTAACTTTTCTAGGAACTCCCCTGTCTCTCCCTCTCCAACCTTGCACACTACCCCCCATCTGTCAATCTTCTAACCCAGTTATCTTAGGAACGAACAGACCCCCACCTTACCCAACATCTCCTAGACCTCCCTAACTACTTAGAACAATCCCCCCCTGCCCCCCCACCCCTTTACCTGTCCCCTCTCCCCTCTGCTGCATGTTGATTAACTGCAGATCCGCCTCCTGCCACGCAACTGAGATTGCGGAAACCATTCTCAATGAAAACATAGACATCGCATTCCTTACTGAAACTTGGCTCTCCACACACTCCACTCCTATCCTCGACTTGATCATCCCTCCAGGCTACTCTATCATTATGAAAGATAGAATCGAGCAAATAGGAGGAGGCCTTGCCCTTATCTTTAAGGATCAACTTGTCATCTCACTTGTCCAGCGCCAAGACCCCTCGTCCTTTGAATACCTTTGCGCCAAACTCTCCTTTCCTGGCTTTCACCCCACTCGACTTCACACCATTTACCACCCCCCTGGAAATTGTCTCCCCTTCACCGAAGAGATGACCGATCTTAATATTTAAGCATCGCTCTCCCACTCCAAGAATATCTTCCTTGGTGATTACAACATCCACTGGAACAATAGTGATGACCCTGCTGTCATCCAATTTAAAGAAACTTTAGACATCACTGACCTGACCCATCTCTGCCTTGCCCCTACTCACGCCAAGGGCGCTACCCTTGATGCTATTGTGACGAGCAAGGATCTGGCCTCTCTCTCTAATATCCTGCCTGTAGACTGGTCTGATCACCACCTCATCCTTTTCGCCCTGAATAACCCCATTACTCGCACCGCCCCTACTAGAACTTTACCTATGAAACCCACTCGCAACCTTCACCTTATTCCTCCTGGCGAATTAGAATCCCCTATTAAAACTCGCTTACTTCTCCCCCCTCCCTCTCATAGCACCATCGACCTTACTGACCATTATAATAAATCTATTCTAGGTGCCCTTGACCTAATTGCCCCAATTAAACTCAAAAAACAAAAAAAATCCCTCCCAAATCCTGGTTCAATGCTGAACTCAATAATGAAAGACGGGCCCTCAGACAATCAGAACGTGCTTGGAGAAGCCATCCCTCGTCAGACAACCTGGCTCTCCTGAGAACCACCAGAGCTCATTACAAAAAACATATCTTCAACGAAAAGGCCTCCTTTCTCCGGTCACAACTTGACCAGGCAAGAAACCTCCCTAGAGAACGTTTTAACATTGTTAAAAAACAAACTTCCTCTGGTCCTCCTATTGTAACAGCCTCTGTGGAAAGATGCGAAGAAATTGCCTGCTTCTTTTCGAATAAAATCAACAACATCGAACTACATTTCTCTTCCCCCCCCTCCCAGTCTACAACCTCCCCTCAACCAACATACCCTCCCGAACATTCCTGGTTGACTTTTGTCCTCCTCTCGCCCGCATCTCGTCTCATCTCAACACCTCCCTGATTTACCCTTTCTTGATACTTCTCGGACATATCCTCTCTCTAAAAACAAGGCTTTATGGAGCGAATTTAGTTCAATATCAGAAACCCCTGTCATCAACATCATTTCTAAACTCAAACCATCCTCTCACTCTAAAGATCCTCTCCCTGCCCATTTAGTTCAGGAACTCAAATACATCATTGCCCCTTTATGGACCGATATCATCAACTCCTCACTTTCCACTGGTTGTGTTCCTCCCTCCCTTCAGCTAGGTCAAATCTCCCCCATCTTTAAAAACCCCACCGCTGACCCTAATGACCTGAACAATCTACGCCCTATCTCGAACCTTCCGCTCCTCTCTAAAGCCCTTGAAAAATGTGTCCTGTCTCAATTAAATGACCATATCATCTTCTTCAATCTCCTCGAAGTTTTCCAATCTGGTTTTAGAAAGGGGTGCAGCACCGAAACTGCTATGCTCAATATTACAGATGACATTCATCGCTCTTTAGACAAAGGCAAATCCTCACTACTTATCCTCCTCGATCTCTCAGCTGCTTTCAATACTGTCCACCATCCCACCCTTCTTAACACCCTCAAAGATCGTTTTGGCTTTGAAGGCACTGTACTCAAATGGTTCTCCTCGTTCCTTCAAAATCGATCACAACAAATTAAGCTCAGTCACTGCCTCTCCAAACCTCAACCTGTCTCTCTCTGTGTCCCTCAAGGGTGTATCCTCTCCCCAACACTATTCAATCTTTTTATGGAACCACTTACCCTCATACTCAATGATGTCAAAATCAGTTACCACCTCTATGCCGACGATACTCAACTATACTACAGGATCAAATCCCACAAGACATCCTCCACATAAATGACACCCTAATTAAAGTCCAATCATGGTTCCATCTAAATCATCTGAAACTTAACCCTAAAACAACTGAAATCATCCTTTTCACTCCCAAAAACAATTCCCTTCCCATTCAACTCTGGATCAACGATATCAATGCACTTAATTGCTCCCTCTCCTCCTCCAACTCTGTCAAATCCCTAGGTATCAGCATCGATCATAATCTTAATCTAATCCCCCACATAAAAAATGCAGCCAAAAGTGCTCTTTTCTCCCTTCATCACCTCGAAAAAATTAAACCCTTCATTCCAGCAGACGATTTCAAAATCGTTGTCCAATCTCTTATCCTCTCCAGGATTGACTATGGCAACACCACTCTTACTGGCACCCCTAAATTCCACCTAGCACCGATTAAGTCTGTTCTCAACCTAGCTGCCAGACTTATTTCTGACTGCAAAAAATTTGACCATATCTCACCTGTTCTCAAAAACCTAAACTGGCTCCCAATTGAAGGTCGATCCACCTACAAGATCGCCTGCGTCACGCACAAAGCCCTTCACCAAAACACCCCTTCCTAACTTTCGAGCAAACTACAGAAGGCAGGGTGCTCCAGATCCCTGAGGAGCACTAACTCTCTTGTCCTTATCCCCCCTAAACTAAAATGTAATAAGACCCAATCACGTGCTTTCTCTGGCAATGCTCCTACAATTTGGAATTCACTCCCCAAGGATCTTCGCTGTAACCCCTCTTACCCTCTCTTCAAAAAAAGTCTCAAAGTGCTCCTCCTCAATAAATATTGGGGTTCTTAATGTTACTGGCTTTGTCCCTTCTCTTTAACTCTATGCTCTGATGTGCTGTTATTACCCAACACTTCTCCCCCTTTTCCAATGTTTTTATCTTGTTTGAATTTTTCTGCTCATTGTCAATTGTATAATGTATCATAACATGTTTATTTACCATTTAAAGCGCTCTGATTCTCCTGGGTCTAGCAGCGCTCTATAAAACCTTTTAAATAAATAAATAAATAGTACTGAGCAGGCAGGCTTATCACAGAGGATGTGTATAAAGCATTGGAATAGCACTCTCACACAATAAATACATTAAACATCACAAAAGAGACTTCACACGTGGTATGCAAATAAAGTTTGTTTTCATCACACACATTAATTAACAGATCATGGACATCATGTATTTCTGGGCAGAAATCACATTGGGAAATATTACTAACAGTACTAGGCCCAACCGTGTTAAAGTGACATCGGTAGTATTCACACTTGGGAAAGATCCTACTTTACCCCCCATCACCGTTATGCAGTGAGAAAATATCAGAAGTTGGCTCACCCTGGCAATTATTAGAATTCAATACCACACATCTATAGGGTGCACATTAGATCACAGCAATATTAGAAATGTGTACACACAAATAATTACAACACTTTTAAACAGCACCGTGGGCCAAGGTGGCATATGTCAAAAGAAATGTCAAACAAAGTATTCTTTTGGCAAGGAATCAATGTGTAAAGCAACACAGCCGTGTGATGTCATTGATAACAGGCAGCCTTCATGTAGTCACTCCCACATATTCAAACAGCAATGATATGGGGTGCCATGGATATAAGGCAGGTGCATGTGGAGTGGCTTGCATACAGCACCATAATGCAATGCACTTGATAGTCAGCAGGTTAGTTGATAATGCACATGCAGACCCTGTGGCAAAATCCCTCCTCCACTTTCCCGCTAACCCTGACTACCCTACACCCACGCTTTGGAGATAAAGAAAACCCTCCCCCTTATATTAGGCTGATCGTGGCCTGAGTATCACTTAGTCAGGGTCCCAGGGAAGAAGGTGGGGCTAGGTAGCAGTCTAATTAGGATGCAGTCGGCAAATGGGGGGTTGGCCACCACTCAGGAAATTCACCCACAGTACACAGAAAAGAAGCATGCTTGGGTGATAGTCGTTCAATCACAGGGTTACACAAACGGCCTTCCTGCACCAGCCCAGTTCTGCAAATCACAAGGGGATGGGTCACCCATCTTTTGACCCACTTCTGATCACTCTCGGAAGCAATCCTCAGCCCAGTGAATTACTCTCACCACTCAGGCCTGATTCGGGCAATACTACCTGGCAAAAAAAAAAAATGCTGGGTCCGGATGAGCAGAGGGTAATTGGTTCACCACACTGAGAGCACAAAATTACAATCAATGAATGGGGAATGCAGCAGGGGAGCCTCTCAGAAGAAGGAGGCACCCTATCAGACACCCATCAATCAAAGTAGCACCCAGGCGATCCAGAGACAACAGAACTCCTCTGCATCTCCCTGGAAATGAGGCACAGCGTCTGTTATGCGCTGTTACGAGTCGCACCAGACAATTCCGGTCACACACAATGAAGAGTCGCAAACGTAGTGCTTCCCTAGAAATAAGGCACAAAGTCCAGTGTGCGTTGATCTGAGTCGCACCAAACAATTCTGGTGACACACAATGAAGAGTTGCCAATTATGCACCTCCCTGGAAATGAGGTACAAAATCTGGTGCACATTGGTATGGGTCGCATCAGACAATTCTGGTCACTATCACAGGCGCAAGTTCTGCAGTGCCAAACAAGGTAGAATGAGGCACTAGTACAGGTATTCCCTTCCTCTGAGCGCTGCAAACAGTGAATGGGACACTGCACACAATGAGCATGCAGTCAGCAAGTTGCACAAGAGAGATGCGGCACGAGTGGCGAAGTAGGCCACGCTGGATCCCGCAACTGGTAGATCCCCTCACCACCAAGATGCCTATGCGTATTGATGCCCCCATGATGCAGGGGCCACACTCTCTAGATGTGGGCAATACCTTTGGGGCTCAGCACAAGGCAATCTAGTCTCCAGGCACAATGCTTAGTTCCACGCTCATGCCATGCTACCAGATGAGATCAGGCAGATGATGTGGGCACTTAAGAGGGCTCTGCTCTGCAGGTGTCACACATAGGCAGTGTGGATCCCTCACAGGAGGTCTTTGATATCCATGATCCCTCCACATGCAAAAAGGGGGCAAACCATCAAGCCTTTGGAGAGCTCACTTCAGGGTGCCACAGAGCAGCAGGTAGTCAAATCAGGCCAGCCACTATTCAGGAAAGGTGCACGGCCCCTTGCAATGTCAGTAATCTTACTTGTGCACTACAGATTCTTCAGGCAGAGTGAACCACTCAGTTCCAGGATCTCCAGTCCCATCTCCCCACAAGTCAAGTTCTACCCTGCTGAAGTATGGAGCCAGTAGTTATACCAAAGGGTGTCTTTGAAGTTGGGGTGGTTCACAGGGTTTCCCTTAGACCCGCAGATGTCTCTTCTAAATATCTGCCAAATATCTGCCATGGGGCCAATAAATGTTGATCTTAATCTTTAGTGGGGCCATTATCAAGCTCCCCACAGGCACAACACCTAAATCAATCAAGTAAGCACCACTTCCTAGTATGTGTAGGAAGGGTGCACATGCTTTCAAGCTGCAATAAAGTGTTAGGGCCAAAAAAAAGAATACGCCAAAACTAGGAGCAAAAACAAAAGGTCATGATCAACAACGCCCCTCTTTAACGTTTTATGATGCAAGTCATTGTATTATCGGTTGCAAAGTCAACCATGTTGTACATATTTCTCCTCAACAACTTATATAATTTGACATGGAAAGAGTATATATAAAAAGTTAGCAGTTGCCACAAGAAATACATCTTGACGACAGGTTGCTTGACAGGCTTTACTTCTAGTAATAAGGGTAAATGTACCTGCCAGCATGTCTCACTAGAAGTCAATACATATCTTGTGCTGCTCTTGAAATTTATATACCTGGGCCCTTATTTATGAGGCCTTGCGTCAGTTTTGCGCCGCCGGTGCGTCACTTTTTGTGACGCACCAGCGGCTTACAAAATGCGCCTTGTTGCGCCATATTTAAAAAGTGACGCATCTAGGTAGATGCGTCACTTTTTAAACCCCTGCGCCACATTATACCTGCGTCAGGTATAATGTATGCAGAGGGGGCGTTCCCCCGCAAAAAGCCTCGTAATAGTGACGCAGTGAAATCTATGAGATTTCACTGCGTCACTTTTAGGATGCTGTTGCGTCAAAATCTTGCGCCTGCCTCACAGCAGGCGTAAGACTGACGCAAGCCCTTTCACATGGGGCTCTCCCCATGTGAAAGGACGCATTGCTGGAGTTGCGTCACTTTTGTGACACACTCCAGCAATGCGTCACTTTTGCGCTTACAGATGCGTCAGAAATACTGACGTATCTGTAAGTCCTTGCGACATGATGCGTCATACATTAAATATGACGCATCATTGGTGTCGCAATGAGTGCTCAGTGAAAAGTGACGCATCGCTGTTTTCAGGCAGCGATGCGTCACTTTTCATAAATGAGGCCCCTGGCTTTCTGGCATCTACTCCTACCTTCCTCAGGATCTGTTACTAATTCCCTTCCCCCACAAAAAAGAACTTCTCCACTTGCCTCTCTCCCACACTTCCTCTGCTCTCTCCCAATACTGCCTCCTAGACTGCCGGCTGCTTGTGATGAGTTAACACAGAGAATACCTTTATTATGGAACTGAGTTTTCAGGCGTCAACTGCTAGGGTTTTGCACTGCCCTTAGGCTAGGGGAGGGGGAGTGTGTGGCGTTTTTTTCTCTGAAAAGCCTGTTAAACAAGCCGGCAAGAAATATTCATAAGTGGGCAGGTGTCTGATTGTGGTGCATCTGTAATGAGATCCTAGGGTCTGTGCATTCCCAGCCAGCTTAATCTGGCATGCATACTGGCCTCACATTTTTGCATGTTATCTCCAAAACAGCTAGACAGATTTTCACCAAACCAAAAAAGCCACCATCACCTTATCTTTATCCAATTTTTTGCAGAGTTTCTATGCCTTCAACCTTAACTAAGGAATCACAAATATGTATACAATGCCACAAGTACATGTCATATCTTATGAGAGAAATTTCCCAACCCTTCCTTACCCTTATACCCAAAATGTATGTATTTATTTCCCCCTATTTTACTGTTTCTTGTTTCTTGATTTTTTATTTACTTTCATATGTTTTCTGAATATTGTTTTTTAAAGTTTTGTAGTAGATATTTATTATTTCTATTTTCTTATTCCATTTGTGTATTTATGCACGTATGTATCTATCTAGGTATTCATTATTGGTATGGAAAACCAACTTAAACTACACAAACCTTAGAAATTCGAATGTTATACCTACATTGGTGTGTCATAGAGAGGAGGGTCTTACAGTGGAGTTTCACACAGTGTCGTAGAGCAGAGTAGAGTGGAGTGGAGTACAGTGTCATAGAGCATGGTAGAGTGGAGTGGCATTTAGTGCAGTAGCGTGGAGTGGCACAGAGTAGAATACAGTGTAATAGAGTGGAGTGACAGAGTGGAGTGGAGTAGAGTGGAGTGGCATACAGTGTCATGGCGCAGCGTAGGATGGCATAGAGTGAAGGGGTGCAGTGGTTTAGATTGGACTACCATAGAGTGGAGTGAACTAAAGTGGAGTGCCATGCTGTAAAGAGATTGATAGAGTGGATTGGTATGCCATAGACTGGAGTGGCATGTTGTAGAATGAAGTGGTATGTCATAGAGTGGAGTGGTGTGTCACAGAGTGGAGTAGAGTGTGGTAGAGTGGAGTGATGTGGAGTGTCATAGAGAGGACTGGAGTGCTGTGGAGTGGAGGTGCAAGTCACAGTGGAATGACAAGTCAAAGAGTGGAGTGAAGTGGGGTGTAATAGAGTATTGTAGAGTGCTGTAGAGTGTAGGACACAGAGTGGAGTGGAGTGTCGTAGACTGGCATGTTGAAGAGTGGAGTGTTGTAGATTGGAGTGTTGTTGGACCCGGCCCGTTGGGCAGGTTCACCCCTAGACTTTTTGCTTTTTCCTAGCCTGTTTATGGAACCTGGTGTTGGGGATTTTAGGCCTCTGTGCACTTTTTCACTGTGGTACAGTGTAAAGTGCTTGAGCTCTCTGTATGTGTGGTGGGTGACCTGCCCTCCCATAGGAATGAATGGGGAATATGTATGCCCATGGTAGTTCCTGATGTGTGGGGAGTGCAGGGGCGAGTTTGGTATGTATGAACTCGTGAGAATGAATGCTGCAAAATGATATATGCGGCATGACTGTGTCTAGTCTAGAAGTACTACTTTTGGAAGTTGGCATATTTGTGTAAGTTGGTGCTGGTGTGTGATTGGCTGGTGAGCCTGGCCCAGAGTGCCTGGGCCTGCTTGTGGATTGACTGTCTGGTTTGAGGATTACAGGGGCTAGAGAGCCCTGGAGGTTGTCTGAAGTCAGCCCATGGATGAAAGGCAGCATCTGCTGCCAGGGAAGTGGGAGGAGATGGCACCTGATAGTGAAGGGCTGTGCCTGCCTAACTACAAAGCTTCCTCCACCTCCCGCTGGCCGACTGTCACCGCTGTCCCTGATACTGAAGGGACTTCCCTGTAACCAGTTCTGGCTGGTTCTCACACTGCCTGCTTCAAAGGACTTCAAAGGACTTCAAAGACTTTTCTGTGTATAAGAAGGGGCTGTGTCCCCTTCCAAAATGTTCTTGTTTCTAACTTGAATCTGCCAGGGGCATGCTGCTGCCCAGCTCCTGGACACCTGATGGACTTTCCCTGGGGGACCCTTTGCCTATGGTCCCCTGCTGCAGACTGCTGGGGACTTTTGCTTGCTTTTGCCAAGGCTTATTATAGCCTGGAAGTGCCTGGAGGACTTTGCTGCTGAGAGCGCCTTGGAGCGCTTTATTTTTAAAACCTTCTTGGTCTTTGTAGCGCTGGGGGAGTGCTGGATGTTGTCTCTAGCCCTTAAGAGCGCTTCATATTGCAGTAGCGCTTGGAACGCGCTGTATTTGGATTATAGCGCTTAAGAGCGCTTCCACCTGGCCCCCTGGCGCCTGGAGGCGCTTCTGTATGTGGCCCGCATGTTTAATTAAATTGCGAGTGCCCACCTCGTGTAGTTTGACTTTATTTACTCTTCGGCTGCCCACGCCGTGATTGCCGCTGCCCGGGCCCTGAAATCACCCTCGAGGGTCTGCTCGCAGCCACGAAGGGGGCCGCGCTGTGGTTGGCTGCCGCCGGAGGCTGAGTGAGAAACGCCGCGACCTGATTGGTTGTTGCCTGGAGGCTCGTCGGAGAAGACGCGCTGTGATTGGCCGCTGCTGCGGGCATGTGCTCGTGAGCTGCGCATCCATTGGAGGAAGTGCCGCCGCGTCATCGGAAGCTGTCCCGGGAGCCGCGCTGTGAGTGGCTGACTCCGGGGAACTCCTCGACGTCAGCGAGAAGCCTGCAAACGCCGCGACAGGATTGGTCTCCGTCCTCGGGACCGCAGAATTGCCGGGTGATCACCGCCGGGCCCGGGAAGAGGAGAAGTTGCGTGGCCGCTGCTGGGGGCTCCCGGGTGTCGAGGGAGCCCCGGCGAGGGAGAGGAAGGCCAGCGCGAGGCTCCCCGAATGGAGGGAGAGCCTCGAGTGCGGTGAGCCCCCGCTCGCCGGCAACCGGTGAGTGGGGCAGAAGAGAGGAGGGGCACCGGGACACGTTGTCGGTGTCCGCCCCTCCCGAAGCGCGAGCTCGCGCTCCTTGTTCGTGGGAAGCCACAAAGGCTTCAAGGGCGGCCCCAGAAGGCAGTGGGTCGCCCCAACATGTGTGAGCCCAGAGAGGCTCAGAGGGGCCCTAATTTGTTTAAGAGCCTGTTTGGCTCCAGAGAGGGCCATATTAGCTAGAGGGGGCGTCGGGGCACATTGCCGGTGCCCGCCCCCTCCTGCCTCCGAGTGTGAGGGTTAGAGTCCGGAGAGGCTCATGGGGGCACCATTGTTTTTAGAGCCTGAGAGCTCCAACGTCTGGGGCATGTGTGATATGCCCAGAGCCTGTGTGGCTCCAGCAGTGGCGCAGTTGGCGCCTAAGGGCCAGTGAGGGCCCTGGCGCAGTTTTGTTGTTCCCCAGCTGCCCAGCACTTTGCGGGCAGCTGCCACGTTTAGGCTTTTGTACTTTTGGACTGGCGCTGCATGGCAGCTCGCCCTGACATTGGACACAGGGCATCCGAGCCCCAACAAGGCCAGTTGGCCTAGGGACTGCCACAGGTGGTGGCTTATGTAAGTTATGCGCAATGTGATTCCTATGTTTTTAATAGTAATTGCCTACTGTGTGTTTTTGCGCTACTGTATTGTTCTGGCACCTCTGAATGTTTTTAGGCATCATGTGTCTTTCTTTCCATGCGCTGCACCTCTGAATGTTTAGTCATCATGTGTCTTCTTGCGCTGCACCCCTGAATGTATTCTATTGCATCATGTGCTTTATTCCTAACACCTCTGAATGTTTTTGGCATCATGTGTTTCTCTTTATTACTCCTCTGAATGTGGTTCATGCATCATGGGTAATGTGTTCTGGTATACAACTAAATGTGTTTATTCTTAGGTGGGTGTCCTTTTTAGTACAGGTGGTCCTAGTAAGGTCCTGGTTCCTGTTACCAGTGGATACTGGTTGTGATCTTTGTGATTACCATTTTATGTTTATTATTTCTTATTCTAGAAGTACTATATCTGATCTGACAGTGGCCCATGTGGCCCTGTCTTGTAAATAATCCCATGTGAATATTGCCCGTGCCAGTTGGCACAATGTATATGTGTGATTTTATCTGATGTGTTTTTACAATACAAAAGTTGCTTTTATAATAACCTTGTGTGGAGTCTCTTTTGTGGTGTGCCTAGTATGTTGTTGCTGTTGTGCGCTGGTGCAAATGCTTTACACATTGCCTCCGAGTTTAGCCTTACTGCTTGAGCCAAGCTACCAAGGGGGTGAGCAGAGGTTATCTTGGCGTGTGACTTCCTTGCCCTGACTAGAATGGTGGTTTCTGCCTGGTTTTGGCGTCAGCCTTAGCCTACCAGAAATAGCCAGTTCTAACAAGTGTCATATAGTGTCGTGGAGTGGCATACAGTGCGGTAGAGTAGAGTCACATATAGTGGAATAGTGGTGTAGACTGGAGTAGTGTGTCATAGAGCAGAGTGAAGTAACATGGTGTCAATGGAGTTGCAGAGAGTGGAATAGAGTGGAGTGGCAACGAGTGGAGAGTCATAGAGAGGAGTGCCTAAAATGTTGTGGCTTAGAGTATCGTGGCGTGGGGTGTCATAGGGAAGAATGGTGAGCATAGAGTTGAGTGGTGTACAGTGGTGTGGTGTACAGTGGAATGGTGTGTTATAGAAAAGAGTGGAGTGGTGTTGATTGGAGTGGCAGGCTATAGAGTAGAGTCATGTGGTGTAGAGTGTTGTGTCGTAGGGGAGAGTGACAGTGCGGAGTGCCATACACTGGAGTGTCATAGAGAGGAGGATTGTAGAGTGGAATGTCATAGATTGGAGTGCTGTAGAGTGGAATAGAGTTGAGTGGCATAGAGTGGAATACAGTGTTGCAGAGTGGAGTGGTTCAAAATGGAGTTCAGTGTTGTAAAGTGTGGGCGAGTGGAGTGGCATAGAGTGTCAGAGAGTGGAGGGAATTAGTGTGTTAGAGAGTGGAGTGGTGTATAATGGAGTTGCTTTGAGTGGAGGGGCGAGAGTCTCATATAGAGTGGAGTGGTGCAGATTGAAGGGGTGCAGATTGGAGTGTCATAGATTGGAGTGGAGTGGCATTCGGTAAAGCAGACCTGAGTGGTATAGAGTGGCATGGCATGTGGTAAAATGGAGTGGCATAGACTGGAGTGTTGTACAGTGTCATAGAGTGGAGTGGCATAGAGTGAAGTACAGTGTTGTAGAGTGTGTGAGAAGTTGGCCTGGAATATGCTGTCCATTAATTAAAGTGGGCACCTTGTACCAGTCCATACAACCCTTATTGATGATTAGGTTATAGACAACCTTTATAGAAAGCTATCCTTGTGGTAGATGTGGAGAGCAGCTTTAAGGCTAAGTCTCGAAGGAATGTAAAGCAGCTTGTTTTACCAGATCAGAACCTCTTGAATAACCAAATGAAAGGAGAACCACGCAAGAGATATATAAAATATATGTAATTATTACTAAACACTCTCTATTAACCTCAATACTTGATTAGAGCATAAGGCACACAATACTTAATCAATAGAACGACAGTAAATAGCACAGTACACAGCGGACTCCAGGGGGTGACCGAACCATATACTAAGAAAGTGCTATAACAACAACTACTTGACTAGACACAGTGCCTAGAACACGTAGAATCACTGGGAGCCCAAGGAACCACCCAAAGGAGTGACACAGGGAGCCCAGGGAGGACGGGTGCAGTGTGTGAATACAGACGCGAGTTCCGTACAACTGTATGGAAAAGTCACGGTTGCAAAATTACAGTTTATGGACACTTCGGAGAAGACTTCAAACAAACCTTTTGGAACATAGAAGGTTCTAAGGCCAGCACCCATGTGAGTACCGGAGTACCTGTGTTACCTATCTCAGGGGAGACGGGTGCATAGGGGTCAAGTGGTGTCAGTAACCTTTGTCGTTTTGAATGGCGTGACTCAAAGCAGTGCTGCTGCCGGGAGGATGAAAAGTGTCCGGTGGAATTCAAGCCTGGATCTGAGGTGAGTAGAACCTGAAAGCAGAGGGGACAGAGCCTGGGTCACTTCAGGGCTACCAGGGACTCGGTAGACGAATGCCCATCGGGTGCATCAGGTGAGAAGATTGGATGCTTGACTCTGCAGCCACGGGCACCAGGAGATGTCGATGATGACCAAAGTCCGAAGGTGAGCTGCCCCACGAAAGATGTCAAGTGCTGAGGGGTCATTGTCCAGATTGAACACTAACAAGCCTTGGCAAATGCAACCCACGCAGGCAGAGGAAACAGGTTATGGTGAAGACCAGCAAGGTCCTGGAGACTCTCCAAGCCATGAGGAGTCAGGGCACGTCGGGAGCAACCAGGAAATCCCAAGAGAAATCAAAGTTACCATCACAGGGACCCACAGGCCAACGGACCAGGGGTCGCGAAGGGACCTCAAGCTAAATCATGAAATACCAGCCCACAGAATACTCGTGGAGCATAGGCCCGAAATCTTCAGTGGAAATATTGCTCGGGGTCAGGCCTACATGTAGCCCAAAGCACAGCCTCAGGGATTGCCAAAAAGCATATGCTGCTGTAAAAGTACACCGTGCACAGGGTTCGGGTTGCACAGTCCCTACAAGGGATACTGCTCTCAGGATTGCTGAGAGAGCAGATCAACCTCAGAGATGCTTGGGAACCCACCTCCTGTGTTGCAGAAATCTTTGGAGCCCTCAGGAGCTCGGAAGATGCAAACCAGCCAGATGCATTAAGGTGCCTGCTTCAGCAGGGGAGTAACTCCTTTACTCCAAGGGAGATTCTTCAGTCATCCAGTGTTCTGTAGATCATCAAAGTATTGATTTCTGCTGGCAGAGTTTAGTCCAGGTAAAATCTTAAGTCCTGTATTCTGGGTTCCTACTTTATACCCAAGGAAGGGGTTGGACAAACACTGGGGACCCTCCTAGGGGAGGGACAGGACAGAGGGGTGGGTACACCCATGTATTTTGTCTAGTTTCACGCCAGAGCAGGAGCAAATGGCTCCTGCAACGGGTTTGAGCTGGACTATGCACAGGACACCAAATGTGCCCCCAGTGCAGACTGTTGGAATTGGCCCATTTTGCAGGGTCATCCCTGAACGTTTTGCCTTCCTCCTCTATTTTTTCTGACCTGTTGTTGTCCGTTGTATGACTCTGGGCACTTTACCACTGGTGATCAGTGCTAAATTGCATATGCTCTCCCTATTGTAAATTGATGTATGGATTAGTTATTCCATGATTGGCTGATTTGGTTTACTCGTCAGACCCTAGTACAGTGCACTGAGTGTGCCCAGGGCTTGTAAACCAAATGCTGCTAGTGAGCTTGCGGCGAACAAAGCAAAACAAAACAAAACAAAACAAAAGGGGATGATGGACGGAGCGTTTGAGCAAATCAAACACTCACCCCCAGTCAACAGATGGTTTAATCCATCACCATTCTTTAGCTCACTCAGCCACCCCAGTTCAGACATGGCCATATGCAAATCAGTCTGACCCTGTGCCTCATGGGAACAGTCCAGCCCGAACTGCCAAGCCATGTCTTCCCTGGACCGGAAACAAGCATCCTGGGACTGGTTTCGGGTTCAGGATTCAGCACACTATTTATGCCCCCCAAACATGACACCCGGCATGATTCTATCGCAAAATTCATATCCATGGAATCTTGGCCTGGTAACGTGTTGGGGAGGCAAGGCACTTCCTTCAGCAAGGCAGGTGCAGCTTCTTCACATTTCAAAGCCTGTGCTGCCACACCACTATCCACGTTTGTTATGCTCTCTTCTGCCATAACTGTTATACTCGATGTGGCTTCAGTACAATCGCCACTAAACCAAATGTGGTCTGCAAAATGAATAGTACATGCAGCCTGCAAAATCTGGAATTTTTGCGGAGAAGAAGACACATTGGACAGGCAAGAAAGAGCAGCTGGAGCTGGAGACAGCTTTTCACCCGAACACTTTCTGAGCAAAAAACCTTGCAGCTGATTTGAAAATAATTGATTATTGTTGCTTGGCCCCCTTAATCATTTTATTCTTAGCCCCATTCGGAGGCATATTAGCCATGAGGTGTCTATGAGGCATATTACATGATCATTTCCTGAGTTGAGTGTAATTGGATCCAATTACAAACCGAAATGGCTAGGTTGCTATATCTGATCTTACACAGCCTTACACAGACGTAGGAGTTTTTTTTACAAGGGTCGTATACCATCTAAAAAGACTCCACAAATTAAACAAGCGTAGTTTCTAGCCATACCACACTAATGTTACTTCGTGTCCGTTGGGCCAATTTGCAGTGCTAATCCTTCACAGATATATCCACACAATTTTTCCGTTCAGAACCTTTTATCTAATAAGAGCTGGTTCAAGAAAGGTCTCTGGTATACCCTCTTACTTATGCTACTTTCATCTGCTTAGGGATCCACTGCACTGTCCACCTTGTCTTCTTTGATTTCACCAACCTTCCATGAAGTGAGATTGTCATCTCCCTGGGCACAGGGTCTGACCCCAGCTCCGGCTTGAGGGACTCCATCCTATCGGCTTTCGGTGAGGCTGCCAAAACAAAACGCTCGGTCCATCATCCCCTTTTGCATCGCTAGTGAGCTTGCAGCACTGGTTGTGCCACCCACAGAAGCAGCCTTGTAAAATGTGTCTCAGGTCTGCCATTGCAGAGCCTGTGTGCAGTCTGGTACTGCCATGCTGACTGGGCAAGTACACCCTGTCGGAAGGTGGATACCTAACTAAGGTTACCCCAGATTTTTTGCCTAGTGTTTAGCTGGTTTTCGACTTAGTTGGCCTAGGATCCTGCTAATCAGGGCCCCAGGCTATCTGCTCTCACTGTAAAATGGACTCCATGTACTTTAGGTACATACCTAATTGGATATTGGGTCACCTTATGAGCCCCTGTATAGTGTACTATAGATACCCAGGGCATAGGTGCACCCAGGGCCTACCAGGGGCTGCAGCATATCTTATGCCACCCCTGGCTGGCCATCCAATCTGACACAACTGGCTGATCACTCAGCTGGGACAAGGTCGTGTAATCACCCCTTGCTTAGGTATAGTATTCCTATATCTAACCTTATATCTAGACACATATACACCTATAAGTCACTCCTATGGCAGGCCTTAACAATCCTGGAGGCAGAGTGCTTGGTTTTATGTGAGATGGTGCTCTAGCATGAGCTGAGCCTGTCTGCAGCTTTCGGAACCATGTCCTTATAGCTGTTCTAGGATATAGCCATACCATATACTCTTAAGTGCAGTATGAACCTCGCGGTTAAATGATAACTTTGGTTTGGCTTTATCAAAACATGTCGTGTAAGGTGTCATACGCTTGGAATACTACCCCCTCGCCAGTTCTGGTGACAGGGGTAGCATTCCACCCTTCTAGAGGGAGAAGACATGTTGTTCCTACTAATCCCGGTTAAAGCAGGTAACCAGAGCATCAGCATCACAAAATGGATGCTGCTGCCACAGACACAAGTCTGACCTCCTGCTGCTGGGAGTCCTTCCAGCGAGGGAGGCTTGGACAATAGGTTTCCTGTCTTGGGGGGTGCTAGCAGCACCCCAGACAGGCCATAGTGTATTGGGGCAGGGAGGGCTGAATGAAATGAGACACTGCCTGGGGCACACAAGGTGTCCCAAGCATGGTCCAGTTCAAACCGGTGCTGGGGCACTCAAGCCCCAGTTCTGGCGCAAAACTGGACAAAGGGAAAGGGGTGTAACCACCCCCTTCCCTGGTCCCACCCATAGGAGGGCCCTAGCAGGTAATCCAGCCCCTAGATTTGGTATATAGATAGGAGCTGATTCCCAAGACTTTAGATTTATCCTGACTGAAACTCGAAACGAAACTCTGGACCTTTGATGTTCTACTTGAAGATAGAAGACTGAAGAATCTCCCTTGTGGTCAAGGAGTGACCACCCTGTGTAAGCAGGCACCATCAAGCGATCAACGGTTTGCTTTGTCGACACTCCCGCCGGAGCCCGAGCACAGAGCCTGACAAGACCCAGACTTCCAACAGCCCGATCAACAGCCACAGCAAAGCTGAGACCCGTTGAGGCGACGAGAGACGTGGGACCGGCCATCTTGGAAGCCAGCGAATTGCTTTCCGTGCAACTTCTGAGGCACCCCCAATGTTGTGCATTGGGGATTAAGAAGCCCCAGCCCCGAGCACCAACTGCACCAAAGATCAGCCCTCCACACTCCATGAGTTCTTCGTGGGGCCCCTCTGAATTTTCCTGCTCGACGTGTCTGTCTGGCCCTTTGGCTAGTGGCCTCTGTGACGACGATCCTAAGAATCTACACCACTGGTCTGGTTGCTCCAGACTGGCCCCTGCTTCCCTGAAAAGGAGAAGCCCATCAGACCTTGATGGTCTGATCCAGAAGCCATCTTTGATTCCTGCGTGGGTTGCCTTTGCCAAGGCTTGTTGACTCCAATCCGGAAGTCGACACCGCTGACAGCGAGATACTTTATGGGACAGTCCATTTCCAGCTCTTGGTTGTCGTCGACACCTCCTGGTCCACGTGGCTGCAGAGACAAGCTTCACAACATCACCTGATTGCTTCGGGACATCGCCTGGTTCCTTCCTGGTTCCTTCCTGGTCACTGGCTAGTGACCCAGACTCTGTCCTCTCTGCTTTCAGGTACTCTTCATCCTCGATCCGCCCTTGGATCCAACCAGACACTTCTCTCCTGGTTGCTTGCAGCATCTTTGTTCAAGGCTCCATAGGATTCAGCGACGAAACCCGACACACTTTGATACCTATGCACCCGCTTCCTGTGGGTCAGGTAACGCAAGTACTTTGGTGCTCCTGTGGGTATTAACTAACCAAGTGTCTAACTTTCAAGTAGCTTTCTCCTTGTCCATCCGGAAGTGACCTAAAAGAACTGGTTTCCAATTCTTTCGTTCCCATTCTAACTCTATGGTAACTCGCGTGTGTGTAAAGACACTGCACACGCATGCCGTGGGCCTCCTGCTCTCTATCCATTCGTAGTACAGCGTAGCCCCAGAGATTCCCCAGGCCCTAGGCATGTCCTTTGTTCGTGACGTGGTTCTTATACCAGTATTTTAGTATATGGTTTGAAGTGCCGTTAGGGCATTACTGTATATTGTGCAACTTACTTATGATAATTAAGTCTCTTGTTATGTGCTTTTCCTCTGACCTTATAAGGAGTTCAGAGGGGTTGTTTTAGAAATAAATACATATATATTTTATATATAACCTGTGTGGTGTCCTTTCATTTGGTATTAAAGGGGTTACATATGGTAAAACAGGTGGCTTCACATGCCCTCTTGAGTTTAGCCTAAGACGGCTTTGTCCATGCTACCACTAGGATAGCTGGTCTATAAGGCTGACTTTACAACCATCACCATAAGGGTTGTTTGGACTGATACAGGGTACCCACTAGAAAAGTGGACACCACATATCAGGCCAACTTCTCACACACCCACTTGCCAGTCCCTAAACCTTCCCTTTTCTTCATATCAGACACCCCTATGGTAGGCCAAAGGGCAGGGTGCATTGTAAGTATAAGGTAGGACATGCCCTGGTGTGGGTGGCATGTCCTAATAGGGAATTACAGCCATTTTCGTGTTTCACTATTGCAAGGCTACCTGTTCTCTATGGGTCAGAATGGGCAGTTAGATTATTACATCTTATAATCCTACCTGACTCAGGGAACACAGTAGAAATTCGAGTTTAGTACGCCTGAACTCAGAATGATAAAATACATCTTTTAGTGAAGTTGATTTTAACATTCTGTGTTTGAAAATACCACAAAAGTAGGTATTTTCTTGTCTAACTATTCAAGCCTTCCTCTGCTAGGTTGTGTATTCCTTGTCCGGAGTTTGAGTGACAGGGCTGGGGGATTCCAGGAGACAGGATGAGTCAGCCCAGTGGTGAATAGAGAGATCCGCATCTAGATGGGAGGGAGGAGTTGCACCTGGGACCTGAATAGGGCTGTGCCTGCCTTCCACAATGCCGGCTCCACCCCATGTGGTGCGTCTGATGTCCCTGCCCTGCACTGTGAAAGGAGAGAAGGAGTCATGTCAACAGAGTGCTCCAGGGCTGTGTCTTCCCTCCACAATACAGGCTCCACCTCCTGTGGGACGTCTAATCTTTCTGCCCTGCACTGTGAAAGGAACGAAGGAGTCATGTAAACAGAGTGCTCCAGAACTGGTTTGGACTGCTCCTAGAGGACAAAGGATTTTGGAGTATAAGTATTGGGACCCTGATCCCAAGAAATTAGATCACTTTTCGACAAACAAGAATATACCTTTGCTGAGGAGAGAAACCTGAAGAAACTGGGGAGAGACTATCCCTAAGCTGAAGTGCTGCTTAGGGGATTGGCCTGTAGTGGTTTCCTGACTGCCAAAGAAAGGAGAAAGGACTTTCTGTGCACTTAATTCAACTTCTGAAGGATCTCTAAGGGCATGAGAGAAGAGCGTGCCTCCTGCTGAAGTCTCAGGGACAACAGACTTCAACCCCCAGCTCCCCAAGTGTTCTTTGGAAGTGCCTGCTGCTGTTTTGGGTCTTCTGAGGGACTGCTTGTCGCAAGGAGCTGGAAGCGCGACTCAAAAGGAAGAAGCGTGTTGCAGCCGCTGCCGTCGCATCTCTGAACAAGGGTGTTGCCGCTGTAGCTGACGCATTGCACCGCATCGAGAGAAGCGTCTCACAACGAAGAAGAAACGCGTCGCAGCCACTGCCGTTGCATCTCTGAACAAGGGTGTCGCCGCTGTAGCTGATGCATTGCACCGCATAGAGAGAAGCGCCTCTCATCCACGGAGAAGCGTGCTGCCGTCGGAGCCGCTGACGTCGCATCACTGAACAAGGGTGTCGCCGCTGCAGCTGTCGCATCGAGCGGAAATGTCTTGCATCGAGGGAGACGAGTGTCACCACCAAAGCCGCTGTCATCGCATCTCTGAACAAGGGTGTCGCCGCTGCAGCTGACACATCGAGTCGAGACTTCTCGCAACATCAGAGAAGCGTGCCGCATCAGGAAGAACTTGACGTCTTTATTTTTTGCACCGGATCTTGCCGCCTTTCCAACTTTGGAACACTTTTGTTGCCCTGTGTATCGCATCTTAAGGTACATTGACTCAAAGTGTCGCATTTTAAGAACTAAAGAGAACTAAGCTAAAACCGACCATTTTAAGTACTGTATTGTGGATTTTTGTCGTTTGTGGTCTTTTGATAAGTCTATATAAAGAATACTTATTTTTTATATAAAACCTGTGTGGTGTCCATCTGTAGTGTTGTCACTTGATTACTGTATGTGCCTCTGAGATAAGCCTGTCTGCGTGTGCCAAGCTACCAAGGGGGTGAGCAGGGGTTATTTTAGGAGTGTACCCCCTTACCCTGACTAGAGGCAAGGGTCCCTATTTGTCACAAGTACCTACGTGTGCCAGCTAGAGACCCCCAAATCTAACACAGACTTTCAGGCATTCTCAGAATGCACCCACCCAGACCCAATACAATAAAGCCTGTCTGGTAGGTGGTCACACCTCCCTGTGACAGGAAACCTATTGTCCAACCTTCCCATGCTTGAGCTCATCTCAGCAGCAAGAGGGCAGACTCGTGTCTGTGGTGGCAACATCCATTTTGTGCTGCCCAGGTCGCGAAAGCTGGTACCAGGTAGACCAGTGCCCAACAGTAGTGGCTCTACAAGGGAGGAATCATACCTCCAAAACCAGTTACAGGTGTGGAGGTATGATTCTAAGGTGATTGACACCAAACACAGCATGTTTCTAAGCAGCCGTTTTAAAGTTAGCATTTACCGCAAGGTTATAATGCACTTAAGTATATATGGTTTGGCTGCATCACAGACAATCCCAGGGAATATATTCTGAAGGCAGCAGAGGTGCTCTGCTCATGCAAGGGCACCACCTCACACAAAACCCAGCACCCTGCCTTCAGGATTGATAAGGCCAGCCATAGGGGTGACTGATAGGTTTACATCTGTAGTAATTTAGAATAGATATAGGTAACCTATATATAAGTAAGGGGTGCATGCCCCACCTTACACAGGCTGCAGTATCAGACCTGTGGTGTCAGTTTGAAGGGTCTCTCAGGGGTGGCATAATACATGCGGTAGCCCCTGGGAGGCCTCTGGGTACCTATGCCCTGGGTACATGGTGTACCATATACTATGGACTGATAAGGGTACTCGAGTATCCAATCTGGAGTGTACCTAAAGTACATGCAATCAATTTAGAGGAGAAATCAGCTAGGCTGGGGTCCTGGATAGTAGGATCCCAGCCAGTCTAAGTCAAAAACAGTGATACATCAGCAAAAAGTGGGGGTAACTATAAGAAGCAGATCCTACTCTCCTACAGAGTTCAGTAGAGTAGAATGGAGTACAGTGTCATGGAATTTGGTAGAGTGGAGTGGCATATAGTGTCATAGAGTGGAGTGGCATAGAGTGGCGTAGAGTGGAGTGGCATAGAGTGGATTAGAGTTGAGGGAGATCGAGTGTTATAGAGTGTTGTGTGTGGAGTGCGGTGCAGTGCAACCACGGCTTCTCCATCAGGGCAGAAGAGTGTTGCCCCACTGATTAAAATGCTGCTCAGTTGAAAAATAAAATGAAAATAAATCTAATTTAATACTATTTTATTTTTCACTGCCCCTAGCATGAGGTGATCATTGGGGCGGGACCATTGCTGCTGATTGGCAGCAGCAGGGCAGAGTGGTGGACACTTCAGTTTAAAGTGCACATACCACTTTGGCCAGCTGCCTTATGATTGCCAGCCTGACATGAGCACTTTATATCTCTCCAACCCAAACTGTCTTAGACAGCTGGGCGGAGAGCATGCACAGCCCCCCAGTGCCTGGGGGAGTGTCAATCCAGCCTGCTCCAGCCAAAGCTGGTGATTCTCTTATGATGCATAACATTGTATGTATGTATGTATGTATGTATGTATGTATCTATGTATGTACATACATAAATAACATTATCAGCAGTATGAGAGCAGCGTTTGGAGTGGTTAAGGGTGTTGGGTCTGTTAGGTTTGAAGGTCTGAAACTATGTGCTCCCCAATGGACTAAAGAGCACCATGGAGGACCGGAGAAGGTGAGTCATTGGTTAAGTAAATATTTCATTTTTAATATTATGACCCACTGACTGAAAAACTTGCAGTGCCTTCAGCCTCAACACTGGAGCTCTCAGTCATGGTCTGCTATAAACACTGTTTATAAAGAGAGCCATGATTGAGAGCTTTGGCGTTGACCCTAAGGCCATTCTCAATGTCTCACAGTGCCTGTTAGTAGGTCAAAATTATTGATCTATTTGCCCCATCACTTATGCCTGCCACCAGTCACCACAAATGATGTAGAGTGTTGCGGTATACAGTGTTGTGACTTAAAGTAGAGTGGTATAGAGTGGAGTGCCGTAAAGAGAAGTGACGTAGGGTGGAGTAGCATGTCGTAGAGTAGAGTGGAGTGTTATAGAGCGGAATGTTGTAGACTGCCTTATTGTTGAGGGGCGTAGAGTGGATTGAGATGTTGTAGAGTGAAGTAGTGTGTCATAGAGTGCAGTGATGTTTTTTATTTTTATTTGGAGATCCACCTTCTAAAACATCATCACATAATTCAACCAGGATACATAAAAAAGAAAAAGTAACAAAGCCAGAGGCATAAAACCCATATAAGCAGGCATAATGTTTAAGACTTCATTTATGGATACATTTAATCAAATGTGAAAGCCGATACCACCTCCGATATGAGACACAAAGACATTTAATCACTGGTTCTCCCAACCTCTTAATTTACTAAAGACGGAACCCGGAGTTTGCGACATGTATTTAAAAGACCAAATCGAGCTTAAAACAAATTTTCTCTTCCTCTAACCCTCTGCCTTTTATTAAACCAGTCCAGAAAACAGGGAACACGTTTAGACCTTCAATTTTGCAAAAGCGATGATCGTGCCACTAACATAGAAAGAAAAATATACTTCTGGTACCTCGTCATCATGCCTGACGTAAAGCTATAACCCAGAAATGCATTCATGGAGTTTTGGAGGATTTTAACCTGCAGATGATGTGCTAAAAATCTCAAAATATAGCCCTAAAACTCATCCAACTTATTTCAAAGCCAGATAATATGTAACCAATCTCTGCTGTCAACCGTATTTCCTCTAAAACACTGGTCGGGGCCTCTCTCACACATTTTGTGAAGTAATTGAGGTGTTTATTAATCATTTGGAGAAAAATTGCATTTTTCCATAATTTGCACCTCTTAATGTTGTGAAATGTAACTAATATATTCTTCTCTAGATTGGCTTGTTCAGCACAATATCCCCCTCTCTCAACCGTTTTGAAGAAATTCTACAAGGACATCAACTTCATCTAGGGACAGCAAATATCTATTCCAGAACACCAATACCTTCATATATATGTGTAGCACCCACTAGGTTTTTAACTCACTCCTTTTATCTAATAAAATCTTAGGGTACATTTGCTGTAGGATGCCATATAGCCCCACATACGACCACTGCAACCACATGTTATTCCTGCTAATAAGACATTCTACATTTCTCCCTGTTTTCCATTTATGAATCTCCAGACAATCATTTAGCTTCACAAAACCATTAACTGCCCATTGACGGAAATTCGCTGGATCCATCCTGACACCCCTCCCCGCCCAATTCAACTTGCTCTGTGTTCACATAGGAAACTCCATACCTTTAAAAAAGGTAAGCTTTTCTTCTTAAAAAAACATTGTAATGGCTTGTATCTCACCATTTTAGGGGATTGTAATAGTCTCAAAGGGTCTTGGGTTTGATTTCCTTTTGTCATTCTGATAGCGGCTGCACAAGGACAATGTTTAAAAGCATCTTGTGCCAAGTGTCCAAAATAGAACGATTAAAGTATAGGTGAGTCAGCCCACCTTCCTCCGTACTTCTATATAAGGTGTCTAGTGCTAGCCTCGGGCAAGAGTTGGACCAGAGAAAAGGTGAAATCATTCAACCGAAAACATAAAAAAACTGAGGGGCATATTAACAAGATGTGCGTTAAAAAACGCACATTTCACTATCGCCGGATTTTTTCGCCGTGTTAGCGCGTTATTATCAGCACGCAACACGTAGGCGATAGTGAACATTAGCGCATAAAAACAAGCGTTGTTTTCACGCGCTAATGTGTGCCTTGATAATATGGTGGGGGTGGATTCAGCTTTATGATCCACACCCCCATGTTATCAATGCCTAACGCCTGGTCAGAGCAGGCGTTGGGAGACATGCGATAAACAAGTTTATCGCAGGTCTTTTCCTCCCAACGCCTACCTTGGTGATAGGGTGTTCCCACCTCCAACCACATTTTACATGTGGTTGGACGTGAGAACGCCCACTTTGCATGTCATTAGCAATGTTTCTCGCTGACATGCAAAGTGGGCTTGAGGCAGGCTTTGCAATGCCCTTGTTAATAGGGCGCTGGAAGTATCGCCGCTTTCTCAGCGTATTGTGCCGAGAAAGCAGCAATACTTCAGCTTGTTAATATGCCCCTGAGAGTATAAAATTGATGGAGCTGCTGAGAATAAGAAATTAAACGAGGGGAGCATCCACATTTTTATTAAAGCTACCCTGCCCGGAAGAGTCAGAGGGAGAGAACTTCATTTGGCCAACAGTTCTTTAATTTGACCTAAAAGAGGTTTATAATGTATATCCTACATCTCTCCAACACCTTCTGTATGAAAAAAAACAAAGTAATGTTTCCGTCGAGTATGGACACACCTCTGAAACTTTGGCAGTCGATTTTCCATGGAACAATTACAGAGAATAACCTCCATCTCAGAGTTATTAATTCTATCCCCTCCCATGAAGTTTGAAAGGTAGAAAACATTTCAGTTGCACTTGCCTGCACTGCTGTTTCCGGGGTTATTATTAGCACAATGCATCCACATATAGCTTGATTTTGACCATCTGGTAAATGGGTACCTGAATCCTTCTGTCACTCTGGATGGCTCGAGCTAAAGGCTTGATAAAAATGGCCAAAGAATCAGTGAGGGGGAGCAGGCCCTCTGGTACCTTGAAAGCAGTGGTTTAAATGGAAAGAATAAGTGCAGGTACTCACCAAAAGGAGCAGTGGGTGGAGTTAGGGGCGGTGCTAAGGTGGGACAAGGGGCGGAGCTAGCTTTTTGACTTTGCGAAGGTTGTATGTACAAAATCTGCATGCATTGTTAGAATGTCGGATCCATCTGACAATTAGTTATCTTACTAATAATTATATATGTGGCACTTACTTATAAGTGTTTATTACTACCCAAAGTAGGCTTTTTTAGCATCCTTAAAATAAGAAAAGATTGAGGAAATAACAGCAAGGTTGTAAATATATGCCTTCTTGTTTGCAGGCAGGTCCTTGCTGCAGGGTCATAACTCACTAAGCTATTTTACCAGGATCTTAGCTGTTGACCTGTAGGTAACACAAGGCTCTATGCAACAAAAACTGTAATGTTTTGATTTGTTCAATTGTGTGTATTTTGCTCAGTTTGTACAGCACACACTATTGGTGGTAGTTATTTGTCAAGATAACCATAAAGGAAATGTGACGTATGATGTGAATAAAGGCACAGCAAGATACTGTAAGGTGACCAGTAGAAGCTCCATAGTTTATTTTGTGAGTTTGTATGCGTTTGGTATGTGTTTAATTGCATGTGTGCATGTTGTATGTGTGTGTCTACCGATGGAATGTGTGTGCTGTGTGTCCGTGCTTGGGGTTTCGCAAGTGTTTGCATGTGCGTGCTTGGGCATGAATCTTTGCTTCATGTACATCTGTGCAGTATGTACTCATCCGTGTCTGTGCATTATGGTTTGTGTGCATGTATCCGTTAATGTGTTGTGTGCGTTTGCCTACAGTGCTTGTCTATTTGTGGAGTGTGTGTTTTTATTTGGGCAACAGTGAAATCAAGCATTTCATGAACATTTGTTTTTAAAAAAAAAATGTTAGTAAAATTGAAGGGTATCGAAGAGTGTGTTCTTCCGAATGAGCTGCGTTCATTTTTGTGACTCATTCTGAAACAGCATTAGTATACAAGGGGGTTACCCAATGGAATCACAGGGACCTGGGTTCAATAAGTGTTAAGAGGAAGGGGTCCCAGCGAAAGTGGAAGACATATAATACACTTCACAAGAATTGATCTAAAACAATTATTTTGATCCACAAATTTATTATTCAATAAGGGATCAGGTGTAATTAATACACGGGATTAATTACACCTGATCCCTTATTGAATAATAAATTTGTGGATCAAAATAATTGTTTTAGATCAATTCTTGTGAAGTGTATTATATGTCTTCCACTTTCGCTGGGACTCATTCTGAAACAGCAGCCAGAGTTCAGTGCCTTCCTCCAGCTTGTTTTCTCAACCACGTACACAAACACTTGGCACTTATCCATTATAAAGAAACACGTTTCAAAACAAGATAGAGTTTTACGAAATATAGACCAAGTTATATTGGCAGGCAAAGTGCTTAATAAGTGCTGAAGAACGGTGCCTCCCCACCATACACCCAGGGCAGGCCAGTGAGGCCTTAGTCGGAAGGGGTCCGAGGCCGACAGGGGCAGGCCAGCTGGTGCCTGTCCCCAGGTGCGCTTAATGGGCCGCCGTTAGTTAACACTCAGTGGACATCACTCTCACAGCCATAAACCCACTTTTAATTCTGTTCTGTTCAGTGCGTCCTGCCGCCACCCATTAGATTTTACAGCCCCCTCTCGGGCCCACTGTAAATGAACAATGGATCCGATAAATACTCTGCAGACCCCCTCCCTCTCTGCTCTGAAGACTTCCAAACTTCCAAAGGTGACTAGCACTCCCGTGATTAATTCCCTGCAGTGCTTGTTAAAGGAGGTGCAGAGGTAGTGGAGGTGATAAAGGAAGTGCTGCCTGGGCTGAAGTCAGGTCCCATGAGTACCGGTACTCTCTTCATTCTAGGAAAAGTGCCGGTACTCAAGGGGAGAAAAGGAAAAAGTGCTGGTACTCCGTACCGGTGAGTACCGGCCCATTTAAAGCACTGCTTGAAAGTCCTTGAATGCTCCGAAGCATTTAAGATCAATTTAGTGTCACCTTTCAAATACATCTTTTCTATGAAACCCGTAGTCTGGGCCGAAGATGCAAATCTCTCTAAAATATGAAAAAGTGTTTTCCAGACCACGCGATCAAATGCTTTTTCTGAATCCAGCAAAACAATTGCTGGGGGTGCCTGCTTCGAAGCCAGCACAACCAAGGCTGGATCATCTAATTAATGCTTGTGCAGAGCTGCCTCCCTGCAATGAAACCATTCTGGTCTGCATGAACCAGTTGAGGACCTACCTTATTAATCCTGTTCCAAATCAACTTCATTAAAATTTTGTAGTTAGAATGTAAAGGATCTTTGCCCTCCTTCAAAAAGCAAACTACATTTCCATAACTAAAATACAGCTGATATCCTCCTCCCTTTATAATGACATTTGCCACTTCCAATAGATAAGGGTTTAATAATGCAGCAAATATTTAATAACATTTGGAGGGGAACCCATTTGGACTACCAATGTTATCCCTGTTAAGCTTTCCACCACTTCCTCCAGATCTTGTATGGACAAAGGACTATCCATAAACCTCTGATCTAAGTTTGCCATCATTGGAATCCAGTTACAGCAAACAAATGATGGACGGAATGCTGACAATGCAAACATTCTCCCCCAGTCAAAAGATCTGGGTTAAATACATTGTTCTTTTGCCTACTACACCACCCCAGTTTGGAACCAGCCATATGCAAATCCGTCTTGACCCTGTGCCCCATGGAAACAGTCTAGACCGAACTGCCAGGCCAAGTCCTCCCTGGACTGGAAACAACCACCCTGGGACCGGGTTCAGGGTATGTCACCCTTCTTCAGCCAGACTAGCTTGAATCCAGTGGCAGAGTGAGCAAGGGACCCACGTCTGGGCATATCAATCCCACTTAGGGCGAAAAGTGTGAAAGCAAACAAATGATGGATGGAATGCTGACAATGCAAACATTCTCCCCTAGTCAAAAGATCTGGGTTAAATCCATCATTCTTTTGCCCACTACGCCACCCCACTTTGCACCCAGCCATATGCAAATCAGTCTTGACCCTGTGCCCCATGGGAACAGTCAAGACCAAACTGCCAGGCCAGGTCCTCCGTGGACCCGAAACAAGCATCCTTGGACCGATTTCAGGGTATGTCACCATTCTTCAGCCAGGCTTGCTTGAATTTAGTGGCACAGTGAGTAAGGGACCCACGTCTGGGCATACCCATCCCATTTAGGGCGAAAAGTGTTACAGCAAACAAAAGATGGACGGAATGCGAACAATACAAACATTCTCGCCTCGTCAAAAGATCTGGGTTAAATCCATTATTCTTTTGCCCACTACGCCACCCCAGTTTGGACCCAGCCATCTGCAAATCAGTCTTGACCCTGTGCCCCATGGGAACAGTCCAGACCAAACTGCCAGGCCAGGTCCTCCCTGCACCTGAAATAAGCATCCTGGGACTGGTTTCAGGGTATGTCACCCTTCTTCAGCCAAGCTAGCTTGAATGCAGTCGCACAATGAGCAAGGGACCCACACCTGGGCATACCCATCCCACTTAGGGCGAAAAGTGTTACAGCAAACAAATGATGGATGGAATGCTGACAATGCAAACATTCTCGACAGTCAAAAGATATGGGTTAAATCCATTGTTCTTTTACCCACTACGCCACCACAGTTTGGACCCATCATATGCAAATCAGTCTTGACCCTGTGCCCCATGGAAACAGTCCAGACCGAACTGCCAGGCTAGCTTGAATCCAGTGGACCAGTTAGCAAGGGATCCACGCCTGGGCATACCCATCCCACTTAGGGCAAAAAGTGTTACAGCAAACAAATGATGGATGGAATGCTGATCATGCAAACATTCTCCCCCAGTCAAAAGATCTGGGTTAATTCAATTGTTCTTTTACCCACTACGCCACCCAGTTTGGACCCAGCCATATGCGTGAGAAGTTGGCCTGGTATATGCAGTCCACTGTTCTAGTGGGCACCTTGCACCAGTCCAAACGACCCTTATTGATGGTAGGTTGTAAAGTCAACCTCATAGAAAGCTATCCTAGTGGTAGCTGTGGAGAGCAGCCCTCAGGCTAAGACTTGCAGGCGAGTTAAGCAAGTTGTTTTACCAATTATAATCTCTTGAATGACCAAATGAAAGTACACCACAGAAGGTATATATCAAATATATATGTATTTAATCTAAATACAACCCCTCTGGTCTCTTTATGAGGTCATAGGTAAAAGTTCAATACAAGGAACTTAATTAGCATACGATAAGTTGCACAGTATACGTTATGCCCTAGGGGCCTCACAAACCATATACTAAAATAGTGGTATAAGAACCACGTGAGAGTTAGAAAGCAGGCCTAGGGCCCGTAGAACCACTGGGGCTACCTAGAACCAACCAAGGTTAGGATGTAGGGGGCCCACGGGGGACGTGTGCAGTGTCTAAACACAGCCGCGGATCACCATTGACTTTCTATGGGAAACGAACAAGTTACAATTTTAAAGATTAAGGACACTTCTAGGTTAACTACGATGGAAACCTTTTAGACTTAGACACTTCGAGAGTCAAGACCCACGGGAGCACTGGAATACTCCTGTTACCTCACCCAGGGAAGCTGGGTGCATAGGTGTCTTTTGGTGTTGGGTTTCGTTGTCGATTCCAATTGAGAGCTGTGAAGAAGTGCTGCAGGTGACCAGAGGCAAAGTGCCCGTGTGGATCCAAGGGTGGATTGGAGATCTGGAGAAACTGAAAGCTGAGGGGACAGAGTCTGTGTCACTAGCCAGTGACCAGGAAGGCGCTGTGGCAATGCAAACCAATGTCAGGTGCTTTAAGGTGAAAGAGGTGAAGCTTGACTCTTCAGCCATGAGGACCAGGAGGCGTCGACGATGACTAGGAGCTGGATTCGAGCTTTCACATAAAGGATGTCGAGTGCTGCAGTGAAAGAATCCGAATTGGATCCAACAAGCCTTGGCAACAGCAACCCACGCAAGATGTCAAGATTGGCTTTGGTGCAGACCAGCAAGGTCTGAGTAACTCCTCCTTTGGAGAGGAATGCAAGCAAGCCTGGAGCAAACAGGAAAGCTCAAGAAAACAAATATTATCTTTTGTGTGGGCTCACTAGCCAATGGACTAGGAACTGCAAAGGAGCCTCAAGCTGAAATGCACAAAGGGGGCCCACGGGACACTCGTGGAGTGTAGGCCTCTGAGCTTCGGTGCAAAAGGTGGTCGGATCAGGGTCTTCAAATACCCCAAAGCACAACTTCAGGATACCTAGGGAAGTAGGTGCAGTTGCAAAGATGCAGGATATCTAGGAGTTCCGGTCCCATGTTTCCCGTGTCCGCTACTGGTCTCAGCTTTGCTGGGAGCTCGGGTCAATGTCAGAAATGTCTGGAAGTCTGTGTCCTGTGTCACAGATTCTTCGGGATCCGGCCGGAGCCTCGAAAATGCAGACCGGCAAAGATGCAGTTGGTGCCTGTTTGGACAGGGTGGTCACTCCTTGATTAAAAGGGAGATTTCTTCCATCTTCCAGTCAAAATGGAATGTCGAAGGTCCAAGAAATATGTTGCAGAGTTTCGTCCAGGGTAATCTAAAGTCCTAGGGACAGGGATCCTATTCTTATAGCAAGTTTAGGGGTTGGACTAACTCTAGGGTCCCACCTATGGGAGGACCTGGGGAGGGGGTGGTTACACTCCTTCCCCTTTGTCTAGTTTCACACCAGAGCTGGGGCTGAGTTCCCCAGCAACCGGTTTGAACTGGGAAATGCATGGAGCACCTAGTGTGCCCCAGGCAGTGTCTGAAAAGCATTCACTGAATGCAACCCACCCTGCCCCAATACACTAAAGCCTGTCTGGGGAGGTGCTGGCACCTCCCTGGACAGGAAACCTATTGTCCAGGCCTCCCCTGCCGGAGTTTCATCCAGCAGCAGGAGGACAGACTCGTGTCTGTGGCAGCAGCATCCATTTTGTGATGCTGAGTCTCTGTTTAACTTTAACCAGGTTTACCAGTAACTACATGTCTTCACCCTCTAGAAGGGTGGAATGCTACCCCAGTCGCCAGAACTGGTGGGTGGGGGTGGTAGTATTCCAAAGTGTTTGACACCTTACACGATATGTTTTGAGAAAGCCAAACCAAAGTGAGCATTAACCGTGAGGATTATAATGCACTTAGGAGTATATGGTATGGCTATGTCATAGAACAGCTATAAGGAGATGGTTCTGAAAGCTGCAGAGGGGCTCAGGTCATGCTAGTCAAGTCAAGTCAAGTCAGGATTTATATAGTGCGCTACATACTCATAGGGTCTCAAGGCGCTAGAGGAAGGGGGGGGAGTTACTTGTCGAATATCCAAGTTTTAAGTTGTTTTCTGAATGCTAGGTGGTTCTGAGTAAGGCGTAGGTGAGTGGGAAGAGAGTTCCAGGTTTTAGCTGCCAGGTAGGAGAAGGATCTACCTCCCATGGTGGCTTTGTTGATGCGAGGTACAGTGGCAAGGGCTTGGTTGGAGGATCGTAGCTGACGGGAGGGGGTGTAGAAGGACAGTCGTGTGTTGAGGCATTCGGGTCCAAGTTCGTAAAGTGCTTTGTGTGCGTGGGTTAAGAGGCGGAAAGTAATCCTCTTATTTACGGGGAGCCAGTGGAGGTTTTTCAGGTGACCAGAGATGTGTTCTTTACGCGGGATGTCTAGTATGAGCCTGGCTGAAGCGTTCTGGATTCGTTGGAGTTTTTTCTGGAGTTTTGCGGAGGTACCGGCGTATAGGGTGTTTCCATAGTCCAGGCGGCTCGTGACCAGTGCGTGAGTGACCGTTTTTCTAGTTTCGGTGGGGATCCAGCGAAATGTCTTTTTGAGCATGCGAAGAATGTTGAAGCAAGATGATGAGACGGCGTTGACTTGTCTGGTCATCGAGAGTGAGGAGTCCAGAATGACGCCCAGGTTCCGTGCGTGGTCCGTCGGTATGGGTGCTTTTCCAAGGGCCTCTGGCCACCAAGAGTCATCCCAGGCGGAGGGGGAGGTGCCTAAGATGAGGACTTCTGTTTTGTCTGAGTTAAGTTTCAGACGGCTGTGCTTCATCCACTCGGCTACTTCTTTCATTCCTTCGTGTAAGTTGTTTTTGGCGGTGTTAGGGTCTTTGGTGAGTGAGAGGATCAGTTGAGTGTCGTCAGCGTAGGAGATGATGTTGAGGTTGTGTTGGCGTGCGATGGCTGCGAGGGGGCTCATGTATACGTTGAAGAGGGTGGGGCTGAGTGAGGATCCTTGTGGCACGCCGCAGATGACTTCAGAGGCCTCTGACTTGAATGGAGGGAGCAGGACTCTCTGAGTTCTTCCGGTGAGGAACGAGGTGATCCATTCCAGTGCTTTTCCTTGGATTCCGATGTTTCTGAGGAGCTGTAATAGGGTGCTATGACAGACTGTGTCGAAGGCTGCGAAGAGGTCGAGGAGGATGAGAGCGACTGTGTCTCCATTGTCCAATAGAGTTCGGATGTCGTCTGTTGCTGCAATGAGTGCGGTCTCAGTGCTGTGTTTGGCTCGGAATCCGGACTGTGAGGGGTCGAGGGATTTGTTTGTTTCGGGGAAGGTGGCGAGCTGGTTGTTGACAGCTTTCTCGATGACTTTGGCCGGGAAAGGAAGAAGCGAGATGGGGCAGTAGTTTTTGAGTTCGGTGGGGTCAGCTGTGGGTTTTTTCAGAAGGGCGCTGAGTTCTGCGTGTTTCCAGCTTTCCGGGAAGGTGGCGGAGTTGAAGGAGCAGTTGATGACGTCTCGGAGGTGTGGAGCTATGATGGAGTCTGCTTTGTTGAAGATGTGGTGAGGGCATGGGTCAGTTGGGGATCCTGAGTGGATGGAGTTCATCAGGCGGATGGTGTCCTCAGTGGAGATTGGGTTCCAGTCGTTAAGGATGTTCAAGGGGGGTGGAGGTCCTGCAGAAGGTTGGGTGGGTTGGTCTCCGGGTCGGTTGTCGAAGCTGTTGTGGATGTCTGCGATTTTGTTGTGGAAGAAGGAAGCTAGTGAGTCGCATAGGGCTTGGGAGGGGGTGATGTCGTTGGAGTTGGCTGATGGGTTGGTAAATTCTTTGACGATGTTGAATAATTCCTTGCTGTTGTGGGCGTTGTTATCTAGTCGGTCTTTGAAAGCGGCTTTCTTGGCAGACCGAATAAGTTGGTGGTGTATGCGGGTGGCGTTTTTGAAGGCGTCCTTGGTGCTGGTGTTTGGGTCTTTTTTCCAGGCCTTCTCGAGGGAGCGACAGAGTTTCTTGGATTTCTTAAGATCATCGTTGAACCAGGAGGCGTTTTTGCAGCCTGGCTTGATTTGACGTTTTTTCAACGGTGCTAGGATGTCGGCGCTGTTGGATAGCCATTGGGTGAAGTTAATGGCTGCTTGGTCGGGGTTTGAAGAGTGGACAGGAGGGATTTGAAGGAGCGATGAGGAGATCTGGTCGATGGTGAGTTTGTTCCAGTTTCTACGCAGGGTGGGTTGAGGGTGGTTGTGGATTGTGGTCTTATTGTAGATAAAGTGAACGCAGCTGTGGTCCGTCCAATGAAGAGCTGTGGTGTGGCTGAAAGAGACATGTTTGCTGGAGGTGAAGATAGGGTCGAGTGTGTGACCTGCAATGTGGGTGGGGGAAGTGACTAGTTGTTTGAGTCCGAGGTTGGCGAGGTTGTCCAGAAGGGTGGTGGCGCTGTTGTCATTGCTCTTTTTAAGGTGAAAATTGAGGTCTCCCAATAGGATGTAGTCCTCGGAGGGGAGGGCGTGTGGGGTGATAAAGTCAGCGATGTCGTCATTGAATTGTGCACGGGGTCCCGAGGGCCGGTAGAGGAGGGTGCCTCTGAGTGTGGTCTTGGGGTCGGTGTGGATCTGGAAGTGAAGGTGCTCGGCGCTGGCAAGGTTGACATCTGAGCTGGTTGAGATGCGGATGGAATTCTTATGGACGATGGCAATGCCTCCTCCTGTGTGCTTGACGCGGTCTTTACGGATGATCTTGTATCCTTCTGGGATGGCAATGGTGATGTCTGGGGCTGAGGAGGCGTTCATCCATGTTTCTGTTAGGAAGGCGACGTCCGGTGAGATGGTGTCTAGTAGATTCCAGAGGTCGATGGCATGTCTGTGGACTGAGCGGGTTTTGAGCAGGATGCATTTTAGGTGGTTGGTGTCAGGTCTCTGTATGGCGTTGGTGGATGCGGAGATGGTTTTGGTGCCGTCGAACTTGCAGGAGATGCATGAGAAGGGTCCATGGGTGTGTCCAGGGGCGGCTTGGATGCAGTTGGGGCAGCGGCCGGGGTTAAGGGCTAGGAGGGTGGTGGCATCGTATGTAATGCAGAAGGGGAGGGTGGGACGGGGTCCAGTGGGTCTGGCGCTGGGCGCGGTCCAGGCGCAGACGGGCGTAGACGGGCTTACCTTTGGCGCACCTTTGGCGCGGCCACAGCGCGTGGACGCTGCGCGTTGGGACATCTGACATAAATGGAGAGTGGAGGGGGGCGGAGTGTGGGCGGGTCAGCTGGGAGGCGGTAGCGGGGAGGGTAGGCGGGCCAAAGGAAGGTAAAACAAACACGATAAAATGGATCCTGGGAAAGTGAAACTGGGGCTGAGGAAGATGCTATTCACAGCAAAGCATACAAAGCAGCACAAATGTAAAATGCAGATGGCGGCGGTAGCTTCAATAATTCAATGTTTAAAGCAGCACACAATGCACAATGCTTAAGGCGGCAGCAGACTCAATTAAGCTAAAGTTGCGCTTCAAGGCAGATTAAAATTGTAATGCGAGGTTAGGCGCTGTAATGCGCTATGTTCAATTTCAGCCTACGATACCACAAAGACAATCAGCCAGCTCTTGAGGGCAGGGAGCGAGGTGGGAGCAACCGCTTTCACAGAGGTCCAGACGGTCACAGCTGCAGGAAGGAGGGGGAGCGCTTCGTGTTCGTGAGTGGGCGGGTCAGCTGGGAGGCGGTAGCGGGGAGGGTAGGCGGGCCAAAGGAAGGTAAAACAAACACGATAAAATGGATCCTGGGAAAGTGAAACTGGGGCTGAGGAAGATGCTATTCACAGCAAAGCATACAAAGCAGCCCGAATGTAAAATGCAGATGGCAGCGGTAGCTTCAATAATTCAAGGTTTAAAGCAGCACACAATGCACAATGCTTAAGGCGGCAGCAGACTCAATTAAGCTAAAGTTGCGCTTCAAGGCAGATTAAAATTGTAATGCGAGGTTAGGCGCTGTAATGCGCTATGTTCAATGTCAGCCTACAATACCACAAAGACAATCAGCCAGCTCTTGAGGGCAGGGAGCGAGGTGGGAGCAACCGCTTTCACAGAGGTCCAGACGTTCACAGCTGCAGGAAGCTAGGGTACCCTCTCACAAAAAACCAAGCACCCTGCCTCCAGGATTGTCAAGGCCTGCCATAGGAGTGACTTATAGGTTAATATGTATATATATATATATATACATATATATATATATATATATATATATATATATATATATATATATATATATATATATATATATATATATATATATATATATATATATATATATATATATATATATATATATATATCAGGAATGCCGCTTTCGAATTGCGCTGCAACGAGTCTCGCCAGTCAACAAAAGAAACTCGGACACGGACCAAATGGGCTCTTGCTTTTCCTTTTATTGCAGAGGTACTGTCAAAGACGTTTCGGCTCAACGGAGCCTTGTTCATATTCATATATATATTACCTACTGGCGGTCGCCAGTAGATATATATAGTTAGGATTTTTTTTAATAGGGATTTCTGAAAACTCTATGTTGAATAACTTTGGCGTTGATGGACGGAATTGGCTGCAATTTTCAGGAAAATGGCACATTTTGTTTCTGAGCGTCCCCCGAAAGTTTGGAGGGGTTTCGTCAAGTGGGGGCCGAGAAAAAAGGGGGGTCCCAAAACATGTTTTTAACAATGAGTTTTCCATAGGGCGGTTAGACTCACTTTTAGCTCGAACGGCTGAATGGATTTCTATGAAACTTGGCAAAATTGTAGAGACAGTTTGCCCGATGTGCCTTTGCTATGTCTCAAGATATGTGCTCCAGTGGTTTTTGAGAAATTAACTTTAAAAAATATATATATATCTGTGACAGCGTCCCAGTTAGCGCCCCGGTTCGCGTACCAGACGCGTAACGGAACTTCGCGAGGAGAAGCGGATTGGCTCTCCGGTGACTCTCAACATTCTAAACAGTCCGGAGCGGCCGCCATCTTGTCTCTCGGTAGGATCGAGAGACAAGAGGTGGAAATAAACTAAGGGGGAAATGAATGAAAGGGGCAAGGTAGACCCCTCCTGACCCCCTAGGATTGATGTGGGGGCTATTAAAGGGCCCCGCGGGGCAAAAAAATAAAATACATTTTTTTTCGATTTTTCGCGGTGGAAGCGCTACCCGGTACGCGAACCGGGTAGCTCACCGGTCGGTACGCGAACCGGGTAGCTCACCGGTAGCGTAACGGGAGTCCGCCATCTTGTGTTTCGGATGAATTTAGTCACAAGATGGAGGATAAACAATGTTGGGAATGGGTATAAGGGGGCACGGGAGACATATCCTGACCCCCTAGGTTTTCTGAGGGTGGCTGAGGAGGCCAATATATGTAAAAAAAAAACAACCTTTTTTTTCACATTTTCGCACGGTTAGCGCCCGGTCCGCGCACCGGGTAGCGTTCCGGAAAGCGTAACAAGGGGAAAACCAAGGGAAATAGTAAAATAATATTTTAGAGTGCTTTGAGGTAGGGTAGCTCTGAATAGAGCTGTTGTGTTGTGTGGGTGATGTAAGTACCAACATGTAGGTACCAATGAAGAGTCTAAAATTCAATGTACACCGTCTTCTATGTAGATATTTTGTATGTTCTAATATGAGTTATTTAAATGTAAATGTGTGGAAAAGCACTTCATGCTTTAAAGCAATTGTATTTTTGAACTGATTGTTCTTTCCTCTTAGTCCTCCTCTTTGTTTTTTTTCCCCACACTCTTCTTCAGCATGATAGTTGATAAATTCGTTCCCTCAAAAAATGTATATACATAAAAAAATTATATTAAATACATATAAAATATATTTTTCCTTTAAAAGAAGAATACATTTTACAGCTTTTGATATTTGCTATTAAAAAACCATTGAAATTCACTGAAAAAACCATAGGTTATAGACCATATATAGTTAGGAATTTGCATTTACAAAACCTTGAAAATTCACTGAAAAAACCATAGGTTATAGACCATATATAGTTAGGAATTAGCATTTACAAAACCTTATTTTACTCACACAAAACCATTGAAATTCGCATATATAGTTAGTTGCACTAACTATATATCGCGCACCCGCAATCCACTGCTGATCATGTCACATATTACATCATTCATGACATGGTCAGTGACATCACTGATGACATCACTGATGACATCTCAAATGACATCACTGATGACATCACTATTGCTAACTATATATGGTCTATAACGTGTCTGCAGTCAGCCTGCTGCTGATCAGTGAGGCTGCCTGCCAAGGCTACACCATCTACTGACCCATCATCAGCGTTCTGAGAGAGCAGGTCTGGGAGAGGGTCACTCTCTTCCTCCTGTCCTTCGTCAGTAGCTATGAGCAAGCCCATGTCTGCCCTGTCAACATATGGTTTGGTCTGTTGACATGAAGCACCCTGTGGAGGCTCCTGGGAGTTCCAAGATCTACCAAATAGGCAACCTTTCCCTTCTGTTCAACAATAGTGTGGGGTCCACTCCATTTGTCTTGGAGAGCTGCTGGGGCCACAGGCTCCAACACCCACACTTTCTGTCCTTGTTGGTAAACAGTCAGTGCTGCATTTTGGTCATGCCAGGCTTTCTGTAATTCCTGGCTAGCCTCAAGGTTTTTGGTTGCCTTTTTCATGTACTCAGCCATCCTAGAGCGGAGACCAAGTACATAGTCCACAATATCCTGTTTGGGAAGTCTGAGAGGTAACTCCCATCCCTCCTTCACCAGACAAAGTGGTCCTCTTACAGGGTGTCCAAACAGAAGTTCAAAAGGGCTGTAGCCAACCCCCTTCTGTGGAACCTCCCAGTATGCAAACAAAAGGCAGGGATGGATCCAAGGGTGGATCAAATTAGTGAAGAACCTGAAAGCAGAGGGGACAGAGTCTGGGTCACTAGCCAGTGACCAGGAAGGAACCAGGAAGGAACCAGGAGATGTCGAGCTGCGAACAGGTGAAGAAGTGAAGCTTGTCTCTGCAGCCACGTGAACTAGGAGGCGTCAACAATGACCAGGAGCTGGATACGGACTGTCCTAGAAAGGCTCTCGCTGTTGGCGGTATTGGCTTCCGGATTGGAGTCAACAAGCTTTGGCAAAGGCAACCCACACTGGAAGTGAGTATCGGCTTCTTGTACAGACCAGCAAGGTCTGTGGAGCTTCCCCTTTACAGGAAAGCAAGAACATGCCTGGAGCAACCAGGCAAGCAGCGTTGATTCAAAATGGTGACTTCAAGATGGCCACTAGCCAACAGGCTAGCAATCGCAAAGACACGTTGAGGAGAAATGCAATAGCAGGCCCCACGTGGCACTCATGAAGTGTGGAGGGCTGAGCTTTGGTGCACTTACAGCTCGGGGCTGAGGCTTCTCAAGTCCCAATGCACAACTTCCAGGATGCCTCAGAAGATGCACAATTTAGCAAAGAGCAAAATGGCCAGGTGTCCGGTCCCATGTCTCTCGTGTCCGCCTCGGTTCTCAGCTTTGCTGGAGGTGTGGGTCGGGTTTGGAGAAATCAGGAAGTCCAGTCCTGTGAAGCAGAGTTGTCAGGATCCTTCGGGAGCATTGACAAAGTAAACTGCCAATTCACTAGGCGGTGCCTGTTTGCCCCCTGTGGTCACTCCTTGACCACAAGGGAGATTCTTCAGTCTTCTAGTTGCAGTAGAATGTCGAAGGTCCAGAGTTTCATTTCAGAGTTTCAGTTCAGGATAATCTAAAGTCTCTAGACTCAGCTCCTAGATTTATACTGATTAAAGGGGCTGGATTACCTGCTAGGTCCCTCCTATGGGTGGGACCAGGGAATGGGGTGGTTACAGCCCTTTCCCTTTGTCCAGTTTCGCACCAGAGCTGGGGCTGGAGTGCCCGAGCAACTGGTTTGAACCGGGCTATCCATGGAGCACCTTACGTGCCCCAGGCAGTGTCTCATGTCATTCAACCCACCCTGCCCCAATACACTATAGCCTGACTGGGGAGGAGCTGGCACCTCCCAAGGCAGAAAACCTATTGTCCAGGCCTCCCTCGCTGGAAGGGCTCCTAGCTGCAGGAGGTCAGACTTGTGTCTGTGGCAGCAGCATCCATTTTGTGATGCTGAGGCTCTGTTTAACTTTAACCGGGTAAAGCTACAGCTACATGTCTTCTTCCTCTAGAAGGGTGGAATGCTACCCCGCCCCCAGGACTGTCAGGGGGGGGGTAGTATTCCAAAGCATATGACACCTTACACAACATGTTTCGATAAAGCCAAACCAAAGTTAGCATTAACCGCGAGGATTATAATGCACTTAAAAGTATATGGTATGGCTATATCATAGAACAGCTATAAGGACATATTTCCGAAAGCTGCAGACAGGCTCAGCTCATGCTAGAGCACCATCTCACATAAAACCAAGCATCCTGCCTTCAGGATTGGCAAGGTCTGCCATAGGAGTAACTTATAGGTTAATATGTGTGTATATATATATTCACAGAAAAAACCATAGGTTTTACACACGTTATAGTTAGGAAGTAGCATTTAAAAAACCTATGAAATTCACTGAAAACACCATAGGTTTGACACATGTTATAGTTAGCTGGAAATTTTACTGACATAAAACCAATGAAATTCCACGTTATAGTTAGTTGGACTCACTATAACTTGCGCGTGCAATGCACTGCTGATGACGTCACATATTACATCACTCATGACATGGTCAGTGACATCACTCATGACATCACTGATGACACCATCCAGTGAATATGTGTCTTTCTGAAAAATAAATATTAGCGAGTAATGTTTAAATATTTAAATATATATATTAGTGTTTCACTTTGTGTATAAGTGACTACATGTGTTGGTAAGTAGCTACATGCGTATGTATATGGGTTATTAGATGTTTCTCTTAGTATCAGTATGAGTGTCTATATGGTTTGGTGGGGGTATTACTTAGCACATAGATGCATGAGTGACTGACTCTCTGTTTGTATGTGTTTTGAAGACAGCATATGTGCAGGACTGTATGGGTGGATGAGTGTGTATATGTGTTTGTTAGTGAGTGAATGACTGTCTCACTAGTGTCTTTATCAGTAACTACATATGTTTTAATCTAGTATATGTGAATATTGATGTATATAAGTGAGTATATGTGAGAGTAAGAGATTGTAAGAGTTCCTGTTTAAATAAGTATGTGTTTCTATAAGTGATTGTTTAAGAGAATAAATATGTGTAATTTTCAATAGAAGTAAGGTGGAAGTGTGTGTATAACTCTATATTCAAATAAATGGATGTTCAATAGTTTATTTGCACGTGTGAGTATGTGTGTGAGTAACTTTTCGATGACTGTCGGTGTGTAACAGGATGTATAGGTGTATCACTTTATATGATGAGTGAGTATATGTATGAGTGACTATATAGAACTGTTGGTGAATGAGTGGATGTGTATATAGATGGTAGAATTACTGAATTACTTGTTGTAACTGATATGGGTATCTCCATTTTTTTTAAATTTCAGTTTCTATTTTTGAATATGTGTTTCAAGGGTTACATTACAGTGAAAGGAGGTCTGTCACTATGTCACAAGGATGGTGTCATCAGTGATGTCATGAGTGATGTCACTGACCATGTCATGAGTGATGTAATATGTGACGTCATCAGCAGTGCATTGCACGCGCAAGTTATAGTGAGTCCAACTAACTATAACGTGGAATTTCATTGGTTTTATGTCAGTAAAATTTCCAGCTAACTATAACATGTGTCAAACCTATGTTTTTTTCAGTGAATTTCATAGGTTTTTTAAATGCTACTTCCTAACTATAACGTGTGTAAAACCTATGGTTTTTTCTGTGAATTTCATTGGTTTTTAAAATGCTAATTCAGAAAAATGTCGTGTATGCAACCTATACTTTTGGCAATAAAGTTCTGGCAATATTTTTTTCGAAAACAAGCCGTTTTCTTCACTGTTTAAGTTGCATAGAGACTCCTTGTAAAGCAATACAGAATTCGAAAGTCTGTACCTTGCCTTTTTTTTAAACACATTAAAATTTGTCTGTTAATAAAAATAGCCTTACTAAACTTTCGTGCGCGACCCGGTGTGCGCACTCTCGGCAACAGTTGTCAATAAAATGGATATCGCATTTTCAGGCTTTCGTGCGCGACCGAGTGCGCGCACCTGCCTATATATTTCGTAAAAACCTTGCGATTTGAACTTATTGAATTTCTTCATACACCCCTCAAAGAACTTATAGTACGTCAAAGAGACTGTACCTAGACTTCTTTTTTATTCTTATGAAACTTTTCAGTAAATGGAGCCGAATGTCTTTTTAAACTTTCGTGCGTTACCGGATGTACACACCTTGGTATTTTTTTTAGAAATATAAAACGTTTCATACTTTAACAATTGTGTGCTTAAATCCAACTCAGAAGATATACAAAATCAGGATGGTAGTTGGTTCAACCCGGACCGTTTATTAGAGGTACATCGTCCGACTCCACCGGAGGACACCCCTAATAAAAAGGACATATATATAAAATGCGGACTAGCCGCTGTATCGTGCTAGCAAACTATAACATATAAATCGTTAGAAAAAACAAAAGGAATCGAGCAAAATCAGTAGGCCACTGATGAGATCTTTTTTTTACCTCGCTAAAATAGAAAAATTAGGAACAACCCCTCATGAGAAATATGAAACTAGTGAGAGTAACCGAGCTCAACGCCGTGATGGCTGCAAGACAGCTCGGCTCCGCTGCCCACCCCACCCAAAATAACGACAAATATTATAAAGATACACAACACACCAGCAAAGTAACAGGGTAAAACGTTTTATTAAATAACTATTTACATGGCAGCCTGCTGCAACATGAAAACAACACTTTCAATTGGTTCTTAATAGTTTCAATTCTGGAATTTACACGCAGCACTTCACCCACTTCCCTCACTATCTTTTCTACTCTCAAGAGAGAACAACGTCCTACATCTTTCGGAAGACTTTGGTGAAATGGCTACCGTATCTCATTCATCTTCCGAATCTGACCAAAATGATCGACTACCTTTAATAAGAAAAAATAAATCTTTCATCTGGCAATTTTTCACTTATCCTGAAGATCAAAAGAAAGTGAATGCACCAAAAGTAACCTGCACGATATGTGACTTGGTTCTCTCAAGAAGAAATCCAGCAAAAAAATATTCCTTTTCCATACATACCATGGTGCGGCATGTCAAACAAGTGCACCCTCTGCAATTTGCAGAGGCAACGACAAGAGCCCTGGCCACGCTATTACCATTAGAGGTGGCCAGCACATCTTCTGATCGACTACCTGTATCTCCATTGAGTGCAGAGATGGACTTCAGATATTTCACTATATATGGTCTATAACCTATGGTTTTTTCAGTGATTTTCTTTGGTTATTTAATAGCAAATATCAAAAGCTTTTTTGTGGAAAATGACTAAAATTAGGTATACATAAGCGGCGTTCATTTATGTTCACCACAGCCATTGTTAAAAGTAAAGTGAAAGTCGCGAAACAGTGGCCACGCCATCTAGTCCCTTTTAGGCCCCATCATGCACGTAAGTAACAGCCATTTTCTGTGTCATGGCCTCTCTGCCCACTGCCAATAGCCTATGATTGTTCGAAATTGGTTCTCTTTGGGTCATTCTCTGTTCACAAATAAGCATAAAGTCGCAATACTCTGTTTAGTTTTTGCAGATAGTGAAGGATAGGTAGTGCACACTTTTGTCCCCTTTGTAACCCATCATGCCTATCTCTGCCCCGTTTGTTGGTAGTTGGTTCAACCCGGACCGTTTATTAGAGGTAGATCGTCCGACTCCACCGGAGGACCCCCCTAATAAAAAGGACATATATATAAAATGCGGACTATCCGCTGTATCGTGGTAGCAAACTATAACATATAAATCGTTAGAAAAAACATGAAACTAGAGAGAGGAACCGAGCTCGACGCCATGATGGCTGCAAGACAGCTCGGCTCCGCCGCCCACCCCGCCCAAAATAACGACACACACTATGCAAATGTTATAAATATATACAACACACCAGCAAAGTAACAGGATAAAACGTTTTATTAAATAACTATTTACATGGCAGCATACTGCAACATGAAAACAACACTTCTTATTGCTTCTTAGTAGTTTCAATTCTGAAATTGAACACCCAGTACATCCAGAGGTCATGTCCGACAAGTTGTGTGGGGGGATGCCTTGCTAATGCGGCCACCCCCACCACCTTCTGTAGGAAGGACTCTGGATATGCTTGGTCCCTGAGAGGCTTCGATGTCCCTGCCTTGCACAAATGTCATACGTTCTGGATGTTGAGTGCCATACTTCAGGGTCCAAGAAATGCGGACTCGGAGGGGGCGCTTGGCTCCTGCCCCCTCCCCAAGTCTTGTTCCCCTGGTATGGCCTGAGATCGCCCCCGACATAGGCGGCCGGCTCCCGGGGTCAGGCGGAACTTCTTGCCTTTTGATGCCTCTTCCATTCTGGACCTTGTCCCACAATCCGTTTGACCTAAAGACACGTCCTGCGGTGCCCTGGTCCGACCATCACATATACCTGCGCCAGGAGACGGCGTGGGGTGCACTGGAAGGGAGAGGCCGCGCGAACGAGCCTCTCCCACCTCACCAGGTGGAGGTTTCTTAGCTACACCCCAGCGCTTCACTCGGCCAGCTGAGTTCCGCCTGCTCCTGCGGCACAGTGCCTCGCTCGGCCAGCTGAATTACGCCTGCTCTTGCTATTACACCGTCTCACCCGCCATCCGGCTGAATTGCACCCACTCTTCCGATACAGCAACAGGCGGCTGCCACGGAGCTCAGGAAATGGCGGTCGGCTCCACAGACTTGGGCCTGGCCTGCAAGGATGGCTCTGGGCAACCCTGGCATTCGGACACTTGACTGCTAGGGCATGAGCCCCATTCCCAAAAGCGTCCCCTCAGCCTTGAAGATTCTACAAGAGTCACCGAGGCCCCCGACTCCTGCAGACTTCCGGTGGGGAGCGACTGCCATGATTGCTCGCGGAATGGCCACGACGTAGCCACGGGGTGCTCTCATGCTGACGCCAGCTTCAGTCTGAAACATCCAGAAACACTGTAGACTACCAATTCGATCAGTTCCGGTGGAGCCCCAACGACGTATCGCGTTGTTGCATAATCCGTCATATGACGCGCCGCGTTAGCGCACCCGGAAGTGCTCCGGTGCGCGAGGCGCGAAGCGCAGCTTCCCGGAAGCAATCCGCGGCGCGGAGCGCGTAACGTAAGCATTTACATTTCAGTTGGTTCTCCCTCACAATATTTTCATTGTCACATAAAAGTCACCCATCACCCACTCCCATCTCTGGCTGTTTCCATGGTAACACCTCATTCTGCACCTGGCTGAAGGCACAGGTCAAAAGTTCATATCTCAACGTTCTACAGCAAAGTAACAACACTGTTTTCCCTCCAGAAACACCTGCCAATCCACAGCTCTGTTACATGTCTTTTTTTTTCACACCCAATAGTACTTTTCGTTTAACATAAACATTGACATGCAACGTACTGTTCAATCTCCACTTCTTACAATCAACCAATCATTTTTATTTTTTAAACCACACCCAGCCTCTTCCTTTTTCTTTATTTAGAATTTCAACTTCTAACTACCATTCCACTTCCAGAACCGATCGGAGGTCGACTACAAATCCCTTGAAAATGAAGGTCTGGCTAATAGGACACAGTTATATTCACTGGAGTGAAAAATATGCAGTAAGCAGACGAATTTGCAACCTCAGCTTACCAAATGTACACATAACATGGATTTCCAAAAGAGGATTGAAATGTCACCAATTGATTCCATTGGTGAAAACTTTTATGCATCTCCCAGAACCAGACCTTATAATTGTGCACTGTGGTGGGAACGATCTAGGCACAATCACTGGGGTAGGTCTGGAAATGCTTCTAAAAGACACCTTTCGACAATTGATGACACTTTTTCCTCGATCTGCCTTAGTATATTCCAATATATGCCAAAGACAGAAATGGAATTGGTCCAATCAACATTGTGCACAATTTGAGAAAGCAAGGAGACATGTAAATAAATCTGTTTCTGCGTTCCTCAGAGATTATAGCATGGGTTCTATTTACCACAACAACTTGCGATACCACATGCAAGACGTCTATAGGAGAGACGGTGTTCATTTCACGAATGAGGGAAACAGAATCTTCCTCTGCAACATCAGGCTCTGCATCAGTACTTACTTATAAATGCAGAAAACACTCAATTAACACAATGGCTCTTTTCAGAGCCACCTTATATCTAAGCACTCAAACTTCTGATTTATCTCCATTTTCACACTCTTGTAAAAAGGTGTGCGCGACCGAGTGCGCGCACCACACAACTTTAAAAAACAAAATATATATATATTTTCGCCTTTAAGGGCCTTACTGCACACCCTGAGAAAACCTACGCAGCAAAACAATCTCTACCTTCTCCCCTTTCCATATTCCAACGCTTTGAAATCAACAATATATTTACTCGCAATGACAAAATGGCGGTCAACACTTCCTGATTTCCTTCGAATCGAACGTTAACAGACGTCACGCAGCAAAATTCCGCTTGCGTGCGCAGCCGTTTGGGTGCGCGCACGTGTGCGCGCGTATAGATATATAATTGACTTTAACTTTAATTTCCTCAGCAACTACTGAACGGATTTACACCATTCCAAAAAAAGCGTAATCTGCGAGCCGGACTGTACAGTTTTGCCAAATTTCTTATAAATCCATTCACCCGTTCGACCTGTAGCCGAGTCTAAAGGTCCTATGGAAAATAACATGGAGAAAACACGTTTTGGGACCCCCCTTTTATCTCAGCCCCCACTTGACCAATCCCCCCCAAACTTTCAGGGAAGGAGTGCAGCGAACCTAGCCATCTTCTTTGAGAAATTCGCAAAGACTCATCCACCAGGGCCAAAGTTATTCCAAATAGAATGTTGAAGATTTCCTATGGAAAACAATCCTAACTATAACTACCTACTGGCGACCGCCAGTAGGTGATATATATATATATATATATATATATATATATATATATATATATATATATATATATATATATATATATATATATATATATATATATATATATATATATATATATATATATATATATATATATATATATATATTACCTACTGGCGGTCGCCAGTAGGTAGTTATAGTTAGGACCTAGTTTCCATAGGAAATCCTCAACATTCTATTTGGAATAACTTTGGCCCTGGTTGAAGAATCTTAGCGAATTTCTCAAAGAAGATGGCTCGGTCCGCTGCACTCCTTCCCTAAAAGTTTGGGGGGGGATTGATCAAGTGGGGGCTGAGATAAAAGGGGGGTCCCAAAACGTGTTTTCTCCATGTTATTTTCCATAGGACCTTTAGACTCGGCTACAGGTCGAACGGGTGAATGGATTTATAAGAAATTTGGCAAAACTGTACAGTCCGGCTCGCAGATTACGCTTTTTTTGGAATGGTGTAAATCCGTTCAGTAGTTGCTGAGGAAATTAAAGTTAAAGTCAATTATATATCTATACGCGCGCACATGTGCGCGCACCCAAACGGCTGCGCGCGCGAGCGGAATTTTGTTGCGTGACGTCTGTTAACGTTCGATTCGAAGGAAATCAGGAAGTGTTGACCGCCATTTTGTCATTGCGAGTAAATATATTGTTGATTTCAAAGTGTTGGAATATGGAAAGGGGAGAAGGTAGAGATTGTTTTGCTGCGTAGGTTTTCTCAGGGTGTGCAGTAAGGCCTTTAAAGGCGAAAATATATATATATATATTTTTTTTAAAGTTGCGTGGTGCGCGCACTCGGTCGCGCACACCTTTTTACAAGAGTGTGAAAATGGAGATAAATCAGAAGTTTGAGTGCTTAGATATAAGGTGGCTCTGAAAAGAGCCATTGTGTTAATTGAGTGTTTTCTGCATTTATAAGTAAGTACCGATGCAGAGCCTGATGTTGCAGAGGAAGATTCTGTTTCCCTCATTCGTGAAATGAACACCGTCTCTCCTACAGACGTCTTGCATGTGGTATCGCAAGTTGTTGTGGTAAATAGAACCCATGCTATAATCTCTGAGGAACGCAGAAACAGATTTATTTACATGTCTCCTTGCTTTCTCAAATTGTGCACAATGGTGAGTGGACCAATTCCATTTCTGTCTTTGGCATATATTGGAATATACCAAGGCAGATCGAGGAAAAAGTGTCATCAAAAGTCGAAAGGTGTCTTTTAGAAGCAATTCCAGACCTACCCCAGTGATTGTGCCTAGATCGTTTCCACCACAGTGCACAATTATAAGGTCTGGTTCTGGGAGATGCATAAAAGTTTTCACCAATGGAATCAATTGGTGACATTTCAATCCTCTTTTGGAAATCCATGTTATGTGTACATTTGGTAAGCTGAGGTTGCAAATTCGTCTGCTTACTGCATATTTTTCACTCCAGTGAATATAACTGTGTCCTATTAGCCAGACCTTCATTTTCAAGGGATTTGTAGTCGTCCTCCGATCGGTTCTGGAAGTGGAATGGTAGTTAGAAGTTGAAATTCTAAATAAAGAAAAAGGAAGAGGCTGGGTGTGGTTTAAAAAATAAAAATGATTGGTTGATTGTAAGAAGTGGAGATTGAACAGTACGTTGCATGGTAATGTTTATGTTAAACGAAAAGTACTATTGGGTGTGAAAAAAAAAGACATGTAACAGAGCTGTGGATTGGCAGGTGTTTCTGGAGGGAAAACAGTGTTGTTACTTTGCTGTAGAACGTTGAGATATGAACTTTTGACCTGTGCCTTCAGCCAGGTGCAGAATGAGGTGTTACCATGGAAACAGCCAGAGATGGCAGTGGGTGATGGGTGACTTTTATGTGACATTGAAAATATTGTGAGGGAGAACCAACTGAAATGTAATTGCTTACGTTACGCGCTCCGCATTGCTTCCGGGAAGCTGCGCTTCGCGCCTCGCGCACCGGAGCACTTCCGGGTGCGCTAACGCGGCGCGTCATATGACGGATTACGCAAGAACGCGATACGTCGTTGGGGCTCCACCGGAACTGATCGAATTGGTAGTCTACAGTGTTTCTGGATGTTTCAGACTGAAGCTGGCGTCAGCATGAGAGCACCTCGTGGCTACGTCGTGGCCATTCCGCGAGCAATCATGGCAGTCGCTCCCCACCGGAAGTCTGCAGGAGTCGGGGGCCTCGGTGACTCTTGTAGAATATTCAAGGCTGACGAGACGCTTTTGGGAATGGGGCTCATGCCCTAGCAGTCAAGCGTCCGAGTTCCAGGGTTGCCCAGAGCCATCCTTGCAGGCCAGGCCCAAGTCTGTGGAGCCGACCGCCATTTCCTGAGCTCCGTGGCAGCCGCCTGTCGCTGTATCGGAAGAGTGGGTGCAATTCAGCCGGATGGCGGGTGAGACGGTGTAAATGTGATGGTTGGACCAGGGCACCGCAGGACGTGTCTTCAGGTCAAACGGATTGTGGGACAAGGTCCAGAATGGAAGAGGCATCAAAAGGCAAGAAGTTATGCCTGACCCCGGGAGCCGGCCGCCTATGTTGTGGGCGATCTCAGGCCATACCAGGGGAACAAGACTTGGGGAGGGGGCAGGAGCCAAGCGCCCCCTCCGAGTCCGCGTTTCTTGGACCCTGAAGTATGGCACTCAACATTCAGAACTTATGACATTTGTGCAAGGCAGGGACATCGAAGCCTCTCAGGGACCAAGTATATCCAGAGTCCTTCCTACAGAAGGTGGTGGGGGTGGCGGCATTAGCAAGGCATCCCCCCACACAACTTGTCGGACCCGAGAGCAGAGGACGGCCCGGGACCAGGGTTCGATTCCCGGCGCGGCAGGTTTCTGGACCAGGGTCAGCGGACTCGATAATTCTCTTGCCTCGGTGCCCACTCTGATCAGCGATCACACTCTGCAACTCTGGGCATTAGCTTGCCTCATCTTCACTAACGGCCCCACCAGACCGCCGGGGATGCCTGGTCTCACCCTGGAGATACCCATTAAGGGACCATCTCTCAGGGAAGCCAGGAAGGGTTTTGCAGCGGTCGAAGCGCCTTGGGACCCTACGGGTAAGTAGTGCGCTATATAAATGCCAATACAATACAATACAATACAAGTATGGCTCTCAACATCCAGAACTTATGACATTTGTGCAAGGCAGGGATATCCAGAGTCCTTCCTACAGAAGGTGGTGGGGGTGGCGGCATTAGCAAGGCATCCCCCCACACAACTTGTCGGACATGACCTCTGGATGTACTGGGTGTTCAATTTCAGAATTGAAACTACTAAGAAGCAATTAGAAGTGTTGTTTTCATGTTGCAGTAGGTTCCATGTAAATAGTTATTTAATAAAACGTTTTATCCTGTTACTTTGCTGGTGTGTTGTATATATTTATAACATTTGCATAGTGTGTGTCGTTATTTTGGGCGGGGTGGGCGGCGGAGCCGAGCTGTCTCGCAGCCATCATGGCGTCGAGCTCGGTTCCTCTCTCTAGTTTCATGTTTTTTCTAACGATTTATATGTTATAGTTTCCTACCACGATACAGCGGATAGTCCGCATTTTATATATATGTCCTTTTTATTAGGGGGGTCCTCCGGTGGAGTCGGACGATCTACCTCTAATAAACGGTCCGGGTTGAACCAACTACCAACAAACGGGGCAGAGATAGGCATGATGGGTTACAAAGGGGACAAAAGTGTGCACTACCTATCCTTCACTATCTGCAAAAACTAAACAGAGTATTGCGACTTTATGCTTATTTGTGAACAGAGAATGACCCAAAGAGAACCAATTTCGAACAATCATAGGCTATTGGCAGTGGGCAGAGAGGCCATGACACAGAAAATGGCTGTTACTTACGTGCATGATGGGGCCTAAAAGGGACTAGATGGCGTGGCCACTGTTTCGCGACTTTCACTTTACTTTTAACAATGGCTGTGGTGAACATAAATGAACGCCGCTTATGTATACCTAATTGTAGTCATTTTCCACAAAAAAGCTTTTGATATTTGCTATTAAAAAACCAAAGAAAAACACTGAAAAAACCATAGGTTATAGACCATATATAGTTAAATATCTGAAGTCCATCTCTGCACTGCATGGAGATACAGGTCGTCGATCAGAAGATGTGCTGGCCACCTCTAATGGTAATAGCGTGGCCAGGGCTCTTTTCGTTGCCTCTGCAAATTGCAGAGGGTGCACTTGTTTGACATGCCGCACCATGGTATGTATGGAAAAGAAATATTTTTTTGCTGGATTTCTTCTTGAGAGAACCAAGTCACATATCGTGCAGGTTACTTTTGGTGCATTCACTTTCTTTTGATCTTCAGGATAAGTGAAAAATTGCCAGATGAAAGATTTATTTTTTCTTATTAAAGGTAGTCGATCATTTTGGTCAGATTCGGAAGATGAATGAGATACGGTAGCCATTTCACCAAAGTCTTCCAAAAGATGTAGGACGTTGTTGTCTCTTGAGAGTAGAAAAGATAGTGAGGGAAGTGGGTGGAGTGCTGCGTGTAAATTCCAGAATTGAAACTATTAAGAACCAATTGAAAGTGTTGTTTTCATGTTGCAGTAGGCTGCCATGTAAATAGTTATTTAATAAAACGTTTTACCCTGTTACTTTGCTGGTGTGTTGTGTATCTTTATAATATTTGTCGTTATTTTGGGTGGGGTGGGCGGCGGAGCCGAGCTGTCTTGCAGCCATCATGGCGTCGAGCTCGGTTTCTCTCACTAGTTTCATATTTCTCATGAGGGGTTGTTCCTAATTTTTCTATTTTAGCGAGGTCAAAAAAAGATCTCATCAGTGGCCTACTGATTTTGCTCGATTCCTTTTGTTTTTTCTAACGATTTATATGTTATAGTTTGCTAGCACGATACAGCGGCTAGTCCGCATTTTATATATATGTCCTTTTTATTAGGGGTGTCTTCCGGTGGAGTCGGACGATCTACCTCTAATAAACGGTCCGGGTTGAACCAACTACCATCATGATTTTGTATATCTTCTGAGCTGGATTTAAGCGCACAATTGTTAAAGTATGAAACGTTTTATATTTAAAAAAAATACCAAGGTGTGTACATCCGGTAACGCACGAAAGTTTAAAAAGACATTCGGCTCCATTTACTGAAAAGTTTCATAAGAATAAAAAAGAAGTCTAGGTACAGTCTCTTTGACGTACTATAAGTTCTTTGAGGGGTGTATGAAGAATTTCAATAAGTTCAAATCGCAACGTTTTTACGAAATATATAGGCCTGTGCGCGCACTCGGTCGCGCACGAAAGCCTGGAAATGCGATATCCATTTTATTGACAACTGTTGCCGAGAGTGCGCACACCGGGTCGCGCACGAAAGTTTAGTAAGGCTATTTTTATTTACAGACAAATTTTAATGTGTTTAAAAAAAGGCAAGGTACAGACTTTCGAATTCTGTATTGCTTTACAAGGAGTCTCTATGGAACTTGAACAGTGAAGAAAACGGCTTGTTTTCGAAAAAATATTGCCAGAACTTTATTGCCAAAAGTATAGGTTGCATACACGACATTTTTCTGAATTAGCATTTTAAAAACCAATGAAATTCACAGAAAAAACCATAGGTTTTACACACGTTATAGTTAGGAAGTAGCATTTGCAAAAAACCTATGAAATTCACTGAAAAAACCATAGGTTTGACACATGTTATAGTTAGCTGGAAATTTTACTGACATAAAACCAATGAAATTCCACGTTATAGTTAGTTGGACTCACTATAACTTGCGCGTGCAATGCACTGCTGATGACGTCACATATTACATCACTCATGACATGGTCAGTGACATCACTCATGACATCACTGATGACACCATCCAGTGAATATGTGTCTTTCTGAAAAATAAATATTAGTGAGTAATGTTTAAATATTTAAATATATATATTAGTGTTTCACTTTGTGTATAAGTGGCTACATGTGTTGGTAAGTAGCTACGTGCGTATGTATATGGGTTATTAGATGTTTCTCTTAGTATCAGTATGAGTGTCTATATGGTTTGGTGGGGGTATTACTTAGCACATAGATGCATGAGTGACTGACTCTCTGTTTGTATGTGTTTTGAAGACAGCATATGTGCAGGACTGTATGGTTGGATGAGTGTGTATATGTGTTTGTTAGTGAGTGAATGACTGTCTCACTAGTGTCTTTATCAGTAACGACATATGTTTTAATCTAGTATATGTGAATATTGATGTATATAAGTGAGTATATGTGAGAGTAAGAGATTGAAAGAGTTCCTGTTTAAATAAGTATGTGTTTCTATAAGTGATTGTTTAAGAGAATAAATATGTGTAATTTTCAATAGAAGTAAGGTGGAAGTGTGTGTATAACTCTATATTCAAATAAATGGATGTTCAATAGTTTATTTGCACGTGTGAGTATGTCTGTGAGTAACTTTTCGATGATTGTCGGTGTGTAACAGGATGTATAGGTGTATCATTTCATATGATGAGTGAGTATATGTATGAGTGGATGTGTATATAGATGGTGGAATTACTGAATTACTTGTTGTAACTGATATGGGTATCTGCATTTTTTTTAAATTTCAGTTTCTATTTTTGAATATGTGTTTCAAGGATTACATTACAGTGAAAGGAGGTCTGTCACTATGTCACAAGGATGGTGTCATCAGTGATGTCACTGACCATGTCATGAGTGATGTAATATGTGACGTCATCAGCAGTGCATTGCACGCGCAAGTTATAGTGAGTCCAACTAACTATAACGTGGAATTTCATTGGTTTTATGTCAGTAAAATTTCCAGCTAACTATAACATGTGTCAAACCTATGGTTTTTTCAGTGAATTTAATAGGTTTTTTAAATGCTACTTCCTAACTATAACGTGTGTAAAACCTATGGTTTTATCTGTGAATATATATATATATATATATATATATATATTCACAGAAAAAACCATAGGTTATAGTCCATATATAGTTAGGAATTTGCATTTACAAAACCTTGAAAATTCAATGAAAAAACCATTGGTTATAGAACATATATAGTTAGGAATTTGCATTTACAAAACCTTATTTTACTCGCATAAAACCATTGAAATTCCATATATAGTTAGATGCGCTAACTATATATCGCGCACCCGCAATCCACTGCTGATGATGTCACATATTACATCATTCATGACATGGTTAGTGACATCACTGATGACATCACTGATGACATCTCAAATGACATCACTGATGACATCACTGATGACAACATCCAGTGACTGTATGTTTCTGTAAAGTTAAAATATGTCTTACATATTGAAGAATGAGTGGATGTATAAGTGTCTGGATTAAGGATTTAATAGGTGCATGACTGACTGTATGAGTGAGTGATTAAATGTGTCTCACTGAGTGCATGGGTTAGTGACTAAACTGTTTTAATTTGTGCATCATTATATCTGTTGTTCTACAAACTGCTGCATATGTTGATCAGTAGCTATATGAGTAACTGTATGGGTTATTGATTGGTTGTCCAAGTATTTGTATGGGAAACTGAGTGTGTGTGTATGGGTGGCTGGGAGGTGTGTGACTCTGTACATAGATGTGTGAGTAGTTGATTCACTATATGTATGGGTTCAAAAGTGCATGTGCAAACAGCTGTATGGGCGGTTGACTGTGCATGAGTGTATTAGTGAGTGAATGGATATCTCAGTGCTACATGTCAAAGTAAGTACATATGTAAAACACAGTACATGTGAGAGTTGACATATATAAATAACTGTGCATAAGAGCCAGTGAATGTGTGAGTGGCTGTATGGATCATTGTGAACATGTATCAGGGATTGTATAAGAGAGTAAATATGTGTTAGTATATGTTTGAATAAGTAAGGTGTGTATAACTGTAGAGTTGAGAAAATGGAGGTGTGATTGATTTTTTGCATAACTGACTAGGTGTGCGAGTAACTCCATGGATGAGTGACAGTCTGTGACTGTCTGTTTACACTGATTGTATCTAAGGTTATATTAGAGTCTGAAGAGGTTCATGGTATTATCACATGAATGATATCATCAGTGATGTGATCAGTCATGTCAAATGAGATGTTATCAGTGATTTTATCAGTGATGTCATTTGAGATGTCATCAGTGATGTCATCAGTGATGTCACTAACCATGTCATGAATGATGTAATATGTGACATCATCAGCAGTGGATTGCGGGTGCGCGATATTTAGTTAGCGCATCTAACTATATATGGAATTTCAATGGTTTTATGCGAGTAAAATAAGGTTTTGTAAATGCAAATTCCTAACTATATATGCTCTATAACCAATGGTTTTTTCATTGAATTTTCAAGGTTTTGTAAATGCAAATTCCTAACTATATATGGACTATAACCTATGGTTTTTTCTGTGAATTTCAATGGTTTTTTAATAGCAAATATCAAAAGCTGTCAAATGTCAAGTACGTGATAGGTAAAAACGTTTTTGTGTTTATGCACGCTCATGTGCTTTGAACGCTTCCCCCCCCCACTCCCCTCTTTTCTCTTAGTAGTACTCTCTCTTTGCAGATAGTGAAGGGTAGTTAACGCAGACCTTTACCCCCGTTGTAATCCGTCGTACCTGCTTGTCTCTCCATTTGATTGATTGTTATCCAAGCATTTACTGTTTTAGAATTGGTTCTCTTTGGATCATTCTCTATTTACAAACAAGCACAAAGTCGCAATACTCTGTTTAGTCTTTGCAGATAGTGAAAAATCGTGTAAAAAAATAAAAGTAATCGTGCAATATCAGTAGACCACTAATTGGATCTCTTTTTGACCTCGCTAAAATACACACATTAGGAACAACCCTTCATGAGAAATACGAAAATAGTGAAATGAACTGAGCTCCACAACATGAGGGCTGCAAGACAGCTCGGCTCCGTCACCCACCCCGCCCAAAATAACGACAAACCCTATGCAAATATTATAAATATAGACAACACACCAGCAAAGAAACAGGGTAAAACATTTTATTAAATAACTATTTACATAACTATTTTATACTTTTTGTTGCCCGATCCGGCTAGCTCAATCGATCGAGCATGAAAATCATGCACTGATAGCAAGCGTTGAGAGTTTGTAGAACGATGGTTTCAGATTTTCCCGCTCTTAAGATTTAACAGAACTTTTTGGACTGCTAAAAGCGGTTGTATTCCGACCGCTGGTTGGTGAAGACATTTTGACTATATTCTGGACCTGCGTTGTCGCGTAATGCGTCATATGACGCGCCGCGTTAGCGCACCCGGAAGTGCTCCGGTGCGCAAGGCGCAGCTTCCCGGAAACGATCCAGAGCGCGCCGCACAGCGCGTAACGTAAGCATAACAGGTCATGTGACTTGTTAATAAAACTTTTCATTGGTTCATTTTACTTTTGTTTTCCTAATGATGTAAGACTAGGTCATGTGACCTAAAAATAACACTTTTCATTGGATTAAAACATTTTTTTTCCCAAACGATGAAAGCCCCGCCTTGTTTCTGGATGTTTCAGACTGAAGCTGGCGTCACCATGAGAGCACCACCATCTCGTAGCTCCGTCGTGGCCATTCCGCAAGCAATCATGGCAGCCGCTCCCCACCGGAAGCCTGCGGGAGTCGAGGGCCCCCAAGACTTTTGTACAATCTTCAAGGCTGAGGGGACGCTTTCGAGAATGGGACCCAAGCCCTGGCAGACAAGCGTCCGAGTTCCAAGGTGTCCCAGGGCCATTTTACTGGACCAGGCCCAAATCCGAAGAGCCGGCCGCCATTTTAATAGTCCTGTGGCAGCCGCCTATCGCTGCACCGCAAGAGTGGGAGCAACTCAACTACATGGTGAGCGAGACGCTGTAGCCGTAAGAGCGGGCGGTAAACAGCTGAATGGCGGAAAAGGCACAGTGTAGCAAAAGCGGGCGGAATGGCGACTGAAACGATAAAGGGGCGCCCCACTACAGCAGACGAGCCTCCGCCATGTGCTTCAAAACTGCATACGTATCTCGTGATATCAAGGTTGGGCAACCAGTACACAACAAGCAGTTACGAGTCCCATTTACACCGGCGCCATTTTGGGCGCGGCCGGGCAGGTCCAGGATCTAGTCAAACATAACAAATGAGGCTGATGTCTCTGAGCAGTTGACGCACAGCAGGACATAGCAAATAAACATGAAGTCTCTAAAGCTGTTAACTCACTGCAGGACAAAACAAGTGAACCTGAAACCTCTGGAATAATTGTCGCTCAAAAGAACAACACACAAAACTCTGTAGAGCCTGAAGAAAGAAAAACAGAAGGGCACTGTAGTTTCAGACACACTTAACACTAATGACTTAACAAGGATATCGTCTGTTTATGAAGCAGTTATCATGTTCACAGAATTGACAAAGAAGTGTGCAGACACCAATGCTATTAAGAAACACAAGGAAATCCCTAACGCATCAGCATTCTCGGAAGAGGTTGACACAGATAACATCTTAAGGAACAAAGAAAGACAAAATAAGGATGAGGAAGTTATCACTTTAGTTTTTTCATCAGCTAGCGACAGCAAGAAACATATTGTAATGGAGATTAGAGAGGTTACGGATGGATGAATAAATTATCCAAAGAAATAGCGACTCCCCCCCTTTACCAGATTAGCTAAATCTTTGCGTAATTTGGACGTTAAAGTTATATTATTGTTGTTGTTGTTGTTATGGTTATAGTTCTGGTTAATTTTAGCAAGAAACACATTGTAATGGAGATTAGAGAGGCTACGGATGGGTGGCCCAGGATATCACCACTGTTCCCCATGTCATAAAACCTTAGGATGTTTAATAACTGAAACAGCTAATATGGGTTTACTTACAGGGGACATCTTTTGTTCTGTTTTGTAAAGTAAAACTATTGTGAACGCAAGTATTATACATAGTAAGTGTTTAATATAGCATTTGTCAGTCATTGGTTAAGCAGCTAGGACCTGTTCACTCTTGACACCCCAGGTGCTGTGTATGTTGCACTATAGTGCTGCATCGGGAATACGGACAACCCTATTGATGTTGATTTTTCATTATTGATTATTGTAAAGAAATGGCGACTCCCCCCTTTAGCAGATTAGCTAAATGTTTGCGTAATTTGGGCATAAAAGTTATATTATTGTTGTTGTTGTTGTTATCGTTATAGTGCTGGTTAATTTCCATTCAGAGTGTCCTACACAGCACCACTCTAGGTAAACACTACTTTATGTAAAACCTGGGACATAGCACTCATTGAAACTATAGTTGGTCACCATGGGGTTTAAAGAAGGGATGGTTCTCACCTGGGTGCCTTCCACAACTCAGCACGTTGTGCTGCCTTGGGACTATTCGCACAAAAGACAGCTTCTGACCATTGTTGTTTTTTTTTATCAAAAAATGTTTAAATATATTTACAGTTTTTGTTGCGTTCGTTATATTTAAAAGTTAATAAAGTTTTATAATCCAACTTTCTTGGAGTACTATATTATTTTAAAAAATCGGGTGAATGGGGCCTTGAATCGGGTTATTGTCATGTGTGGGCTTTGCAAGTGTACTGCTACAGGATCGGACATTTAAAACTCAAATGCACGTTCTTTTTCTTACCTTTCCGAAGCATGGAGCGCAATAGCAGGCAGAGAAAGGGTGATGCACGTGTTGAACACTGCCTGGCCTGGCAAGTTGCTGGCAGTGCCCCCCCGCCCGCTCCTGAAAGAGGGCACACACACACCGCCGCCCCGAGTACTTCACAAATCTTTAAAAGACCATGCGCTTGTTCATGAGGCTTAAATGGTTTATCACCCCTTCTAGAACCCCTGCATCGACCCTCTGACGTTTCCTGGAAGAATTAGCACGTAACACAATACCAAGCCCTGTCAGCTGAAACCCCCGAGGAATCGTGGGGCATATTATCAAGGGGGTTTATTTCCGCTTTTTTGGCTTTAAAAGCCAAAAAAAAGGAGATAAAATTATCTCCCTATTACCAAGCTGTCGCTAACACCAGTTAGTGACAGCTAAAAGGAGATAGCGACCATCTTGGGCCCGCTTTGCATGTCAGTGATATTTATCACTAATGACATGCAAAGTGGGCGTGCCAAGATGTTAGCGACTGGAAACAGTCCCTAACCATCGCTATCTCCTATTACCAACTTTTGGAGATATTCGCGCTAAGCGCGAATATCTCCAAAAGCTAACACCTGCCCTGAGCAGTTTTTAGCCATGTTATCCAATGGAAGGTGGATAACATGGCTAAGAGCATTTGCTGGATAATGCATGAATATCGCTGACTTTTCAGCGATATTCATGCATTGCGGCCGTTTTTTATCGCATTTGCGATAAACCTTGCTAATAGCAAGGTTTATCTGTGATAAAATTCGCCGATGTGCGGCGATAATTTTTGTCTCTAAACAAGTTAGAGACAAAAATTATCGCTAGTTGTTGGTAATATGCCCCCGGGTTTTTCCTTGCAGGAATCGGGAGGCGGAAGACTAGCACTGAAATCATTAGTCTCACGCCTGAATCGGGAGGATTGGTATGTCTGGATTCTCTACAGCTGGGGCCATAAACTACATCCGCAGGGCTAGGTGATAGCCTGGGTCCGGCCTGGACAATCGGACACAGAGGAAGAGGAGTGTCAGAGGGTGCGGTAGTGAATAGGGTGAAAGGGAGGTGTCGGGCGGGCACAGGGTGTGATTCTCAGGGAAGAGCAGCGCAGATGGGGGGAAGTATATGGCCCATGCATGAGAGACAGAGCGGGGGTGACCAGTGCGTGGGGGAGATGCTTGCGAGGGTGGGGAACCGTGCTGAGAATCGACGGCGTGCAGAGAGTGGGTCTGGTCAAGGCATCTAAAATGGCTGCCGTGCACGACAAAATTGTGGCATTGGACAAAAAGGCAAGATGGCGCAGACAATGTTTATCAATAAGGATTCATTTATAACAAAATATTTACTCGCAGTGACAAAATGGTGGTCAACACTTCCTGATTTCCATCGAATCGAACGTTAACAGACGTCACGCAGCAAAAAAAAAAAAAAAAGCTCACGCACAGAGCAGTTTTTAGCCATGTTATCCAATGGAAGGTGGATAACATGGCTAAGAGCATTTGCTGGATAATGCATGAATATCGCTGACTTTTCAGCGATATTCATGCATTGCGGCCGTTTTTTATCGCATTTGCGATAAACCTTGCTAATAGCAAGGTTTATCTGCGATAAAATTCGCCGATGTGCGGCGATAATTTTTGTCTCTAAACAAGTTAGAGACAAAAATTATCGCTAGTTGTTGGTAATATGCCCCCGGGTTTTTCCTTGCAGGAATCGGGAGGCGGAAGACTAGCACTGAAATCAGTAGTCTCACGCCTGAATCGGGAGGATTGGTATGTCTGGATTCTCTACAGCTGGGGCCATAAACTACATCCGCAGGGCTAGGTGATAGCCTGGGTCCGGCCTGGACAATCGGACACAGAGGAAGAGGAGTGTCAGAGGGTGCGGTAGTGAATAGGGTGAAAGGGAGGTGTCGGGCGGGCACAGGGTGTGATTCTCAGGGAAGAGCAGCGCAGATGGGGGGAAGTATATGGCCCATGCATGAGAGAGAGAGCGGGGGTGACCAGTGCGTGGGGGAGATGCTTGCGAGGGTGGGGAACCGTGCTGAGAATCGACGGCGTGCAGAGAGTGGGTCTGGTCAAGGCATCTAAAATGGCTGCCGTGCACGACAAAATTGTGGCATTGGACAAAAAGGCAAGATGGCGCAGACAATGTTTATCAATAAGGATTCATTTATAACAAAATATTTACTCGCAGTGACAAAATGGTGGTCAACACTTCCTGATTTCCATCGAATCGAACGTTAACAGACGTCACGCAGCAAAAAAAAAAAAAAAAGCTCACGCACAGAGCAGTTTTTAGCCATGTTATCCAATGGAAGGTGGATAACATGGCTAAGAGCATTTGCTGGATAATGCATGAATATCGCTGACTTTTCAGCGATATTCATGCATTGCGGCCGTTTTTTATCGCATTTGCGATAAACCTTGCTAATAGCAAGGTTTATCTGCGATAAAATTCGCCGATGTGCGGCGATAATTTTTGTCTCTAAACAAGTTAGAGACAAAAATTATCGCTAGTTGTTGGTAATATGCCCCCGGGTTTTTCCTTGCAGGAATCGGGAGGCGGAAGACTAGCACTGAAATCAGTAGTCTCACGCCTGAATCGGGAGGATTGGTATGTCTGGATTCTCTACAGCTGGGGCCATAAACTACATCCGCAGGGCTAGGTGATAGCCTGGGTCCGGCCTGGACAATCGGACACAGAGGAAGAGGAGTGTCAGAGGGTGCGGTAGTGAATAGGGTGAAAGGGAGGTGTCGGGCGGGCACAGGGTGTGATTCTCAGGGAAGAGCAGCGCAGATGGGGGGAAGTATATGGCCCATGCATGAGAGAGAGAGCGGGGGTGACCAGTGCGTGGGGGAGATGCTTGCGAGGGTGGGGAACCGTGCTGAGAATCGACGGCGTGCAGAGAGTGGGTCTGGTCAAGGCATCTAAAATGGCTGCCGTGCACGACAAAATTGTGGCATTGGACAAAAAGGCAAGATGGCGCAGACAATGTTTATCAATAAGGATTCATTTATAACAAAATATTTACTCGCAGTGACAAAATGGTGGTCAACACTTCCTGATTTCCATCGAATCGAACGTTAACAGACGTCACGCAGCAAAAAAAAAAAAAAAAGCTCACGCACAGAGCAGTTTTTAGCCATGTTATCCAATGGAAGGTGGATAACATGGCTAAGAGCATTTGCTGGATAATGCATGAATATCGCTGACTTTTCAGCGATATTCATGCATTGCGGCCGTTTTTTATCGCATTTGCGATAAACCTTGCTAATAGCAAGGTTTATCTGCGATAAAATTCGCCGATGTGCGGCGATAATTTTTGTCTCTAAACAAGTTAGAGACAAAAATTATCGCTAGTTGTTGGTAATATGACCCCGGGTTTTTCCTTGCAGGAATCGGGAGGCGGAAGACTAGCACTGAAATCAGTAGTCTCACGCCTGAATCGGGAGGATTGGTATGTCTGGATTCTCTACAGCTGGGGCCATAAACTACATCCGCAGGGCTAGGTGATAGCCTGGGTCCGGCCTGGACAATCGGACACAGAGGAAGAGGAGTGTCAGAGGGTGCGGTAGTGAATAGGGTGAAAGGGAGGTGTCGGGCGGGCACAGGGTGTGAAAACAGGGTGCTCAGAAAACATAAGGGGTCAGGATACGTCTCCCGCACCCCCTTATACCTAGTAATTTAATTAAAACGAAACACAAAATGGCGAATTCCCGTTTCGCTACCAGTTTGCGGCCCAGTTCGCGGCCCGTGAAGCGCTTCTACCGTGAAAAATCATTTTTTTTTAATTTTCCCCACGGGACCCTTTAATAACCCCAACAACATTCCTAGGGGGTCAAGAGGGGTATACCTTGCCCCCTTTCAATAAATTCCCCCTTCGTTTTTCACCTCTTCTTCTCTCTCGATCCTACCGAGAGATAAGATGGCGGCCGCTCCGGACTGTTTAGAATGTTGACAGACACCGGAGAGCCAATCAGCTTTCTGCGCGCAAAGTTCCGTTTCGCGAAAAGTAAGCGGACCGGATCGCTGCCCGGAGCGCTGTTACAGATATATATCTTGTTTTGAACGTTAATTTCTCAAAAACTACTGGAGCACATATATTGAGACCTAGCAAAGGCACATCGGGCTAACAGTCCCTACAATTTTGCCAAGTTTCGTGCAAATCCATTCAGCCGTTCGAGCTAAAAGTGAGTCCAACCGCCCTATGGAAAAATGAATGGGAAAAACGCGTTTTGGGACCCCCCTTTTTTCTCGGCCCCCCCTTGACGAAACCCCACCAAATTTTCAGGGGCTGCTCAGAAACAAAATGTGCCCTTTTCCTGAAAATTTCAGCCGATTCCGTCCACAAACGCCAAAGTTATTAGACATAGAATTTTCAAAAATCCCATAGGGAAAAAATCCTAACTATATATACCTACTGGCGAACGCCAGTAGGTAATATATATATATATATATATATATATATATATATATATATATATATATCAGGAGGCAGCCTGTGACTTCACTGGAGGGGAGTGCTCACTGTAGTTGCTCTCCACGGCCCGGCCTGAACTGTGATTGTGGCATGGGCGTTGGGGGCCGGAGGAAATCTTTCACATGCAAACTACGGACTGCACCCGCCACTACATGGCCCCCCCTCACAAGGCATTTCAAGCGCGCATTTGAAGCGCATTACTCACCCTGTTACGAAGATACTTTCCTGCTGCATGCTGGTAACTGTGGTCCCATACTGGAACACAGCTGTCACGAGTTAACAGGGTCAGCTGCTCTCATACTTATGGGAGGGCCTACAAACTGTGAGGAGGGAGAAGGTTCAATCCGGTGGCGTAAGGCGTCTGAGGAAGGCTAATGTAGCTGAAATGCATCACGCAGCGCCACAGAGTGAAATTAAAGATTTCTGACGGATTCCCCTGGTGTCCTTGGTCTGCTTTCATCAAAGTGGTCTTGCTCTTCATATATATATATATATATTTCACGAGTTAGAACTTTATCGGGATTGTACTTAATTGACTGTGATGTCACAAACATTTGTGCGGATCTAGATTGTGTTAAGGAATACAATAGGTTAAGAAGAGAGTATGCGCCACATTTGCCTCAATATCCTTTGTTTGAGAAACGTGTGGTAGGCCGGAAACGTAGAAATAGTAGTAATAGTAGGGAAGTTGTTGCAAAAAGACTAAAAGTCAATGAACCGAAAGTTGTTAGCAGAAATAAAGTGGATTCTGTTGAAGATGTTGTCGGTTTTCAATTTGAAAACAGTTCTGGTGTCAACTGCTATGCAAATGTAGTGGTTAATGTTCTCTTTTCACTAGAGAGTTTAAAAGAACAGATTCTGTTGAATTCTGAACAAATTTTATGCTGTTTGTTGAATTCTGTTTTCGAGAAATGTAGCACTGATCGAACAAAAGTAGAAAGTGTGTCTGAAGTTCGTTATCTGTTAGATGAATGTTCAGGTCAAACAGACTTCTCTGAAAATAATCAGCAAGATTGTCAGGAGTTTTTAATGTATATGCTTGATATATTGCAAGTTGAGGGTGTAGATGTAGATCACCTGTTTGGGCTTTCTTATCAATGGCAGCATGACTGCGAGAACTGTATGGTATCAAGTACTACTAGTGTAGACTCAGAAAGATTTATATATTTAACTTTGCCAGACAGTAAATCAGTCTCCTTTAATAAGCTAGTAAATGCAGCGGATCACAACATGGAGTGTAGTCAATGTAAATGTGATATGATGTCAACATTATTTATACGTAGATATGGCCAGTATGTCATTTTAATGATGCAACGATGTAGGCCTGATGGAACAAAATTGTCAACTTTAATAAAAAATTTTGTGGCTTCTCAGCTGTCAATATCAGGGAGGACTTTTGTTACTGTAGCAATTATCTATCACGATGGTTCATCAACTACATCAGGACATTATACAGCTTACTTAAAGTCTGGAAACGGCTGGTCATTCTGTAATGATTCTGTTGTAACGTTCAAAAAAAAATTGCCGTTTGACCTTAAAAATTCTTACCTGGTGTTTTTAAAACCAAAATTTTAAGTAGAGGGAATGTAAGTCTGCAATGCTGTCTCGATTAAAAATTCAACTATATAAACCTGATGCAAGTAAGTCTGCTTCATAGTAAGCAGTATCAGTGTCATAGGAAAAGGAGAACATGAGTGACAAAGAAGAGTAAGATATTAGTAGTCCAGGATTGTGAAAATAATCTCAAATATTTTATTTTTGAAAGTTGCGAAAATAGAAAATGTCGGGATTTGATTGGAAGAATTACAAGATTTGCGAATCGCGGCAACATGATTTGGCCTAGTGGAAACATGTGATATAATGAGAGAAGTTTTTTTTCTATGTAACATATTTCACGTATCGATGGAGGTTTTCTTTCAGAAAGTGGCGGGCTGAAAATATTTAAAGCACAACAGAGTGGATGCTGTTTATAGGAGATCCTTCGACGTCATTGAAAGTAAGTTAATTTTAAGAAGTTTTGAAATCAGATTTCTTAGGTTGTATGGGTTTTTTAAACACAGTCATTTTGATTGTGTTTTTTTTTCCCCGCTGTTACATGATGAATACCTTCAAGTCACTGATTTAAGTGAAATTTGATACATTCTGAGAACAGCAAAAATAAACCATTTAACATGTATAATTAATGTTATGCTTTTTGTCCTTATGATATACATTTAGAAATGTGTGGTACATATGGGTAAGCTGAGTTCTGTAAATATCAATTTTAAGGCTTAGAGTGCTGTACTTCTGGGTAGTGTTTTTTTTTTTTAAAAAAAAAGAGGCCTCACCTCAAAGAAAGCTCTTGAAAGCACACATCTTATTTGCATCCTAAAACAATCATTTACAATGTTAGACACAATTTTTTTATGGCTTTACATCTTTTTTGCGCTGCTATTGCATCACTATTGTGAGACATTAGCAGTGCAAGAAAAACATCATGTTCCAAAATAGGCCTCAGTTCAGCAACATCAAGATACAGTTTCTTTCGAATATATATCTTTAGGATTGTGTAGTGAACGTAGAGAAGCAGAGACTTCTGTAAATGTCAAAGTTGTTGAAAAACTGTTTGTTTTTGAACCTTTTCCCTTGTCTTTTCTAATTTTTAAATACATGTTTTAATATTTTTTGAAATGTTTGTTCTTTGTTTTACAGATTGAAAGTATGGAAAAATATTTAAAAAAGGTAACAAGAATTATAAGGTAAATGTTTTCCACTCTTTTTACCCGCAATGCACTGCTGATGATGTCATTGACACTATCTCTCATTTACTCTCTCTAGCTGTCTTTCTTTTTACATTATTCCCTGATTACTTCCCTTATACTAACTCTTCTTTTTTTTAAAAAAATATTTTTTTAGTTCGCTTAAAGTTCGCGAACCGGTCAGCGAACTTGAAGCGAATCAAAAGAAATAGAGCTTGCCAGAGTGATAAACATTCTAGCAATTTTGTTTGAAAGGGGAGGTAGTTCTGAAAAGAACTGTTTTTTTTTGTTTTTGGTGTTTTATATTTTTTTTTTATTTTTTGAACATTTTTTGATTTTTTTGTATTTTTAGAACTGTTTTATGTTTTTTTTGTTTTTTTTATGGAGGGGAGACAACAAAAAACAGGCTTTCAAAACGGCTCAACTGGAGCAAAAAAAAGAAAATTACTTTTTGGGTGCATTATGGCATTTATGATTTTCATATGCAATGTTCATGAGGTTGACACTCATGTTGCCATATGACAGCATTTCACCACAGTGAACACAAGATAACTTTATGTGCTGGAAGTTAGGTTGGATGTTTGGCACAGTCTCTTGTGCCTCTCTTCCCGTCAAAGACAATGTGGATGTAGATCTTGCCACAGGAGTTGCCGTCGGATTGTCTACAAGATCCCTTAACTCAGCCCGGCTGTAGTTCAAGGGATGCCACCTGCTCATGTGACGATGCATTGTATAGTTCCCCATACTGTACTTCTTTTCTGTGCCTCTCGACAATGTGTGATCACAGATGAGGCAGGTGGCATATTTTGCATTCACTTTCTTTGTTCCAGGAGGGATGGTGAAAAACTGCCAGATAAAACTGGATTTTCGTTTAGAAACCCGGGGCAACTCATCAACAAATTGTTGTCCCTCTCTCTCCTCTTCTTCTTCTTCCTCATCTTCCTCCTCTCTGTTAGTCAGAATTTGACTAGGTGGTCCTCTCTTCTTATGAGGAGGTGGAGGTGGTGGTGGGGGTCCACCAGCTGCAGCAAGAATGGAAGCCATTGTGGATCTTCAGATAAATGGTCTTTCTCTCACCAAGATGAAAGTCAGAGTGAGGAAATAAGGAGGGGTTTACATGATTTGGGGAAAACAAAAGTTCTGAGCCAATGAAAAGTGTTATTTTTAGGGCACATGACCTAGTCATACATCATTTGGAAACCAAAAGTGAAATGAACCAATGAGAAGTTTGATAAACAAGTCACATGACCTGTTCCGCTTACGTTACGCGGCGCGCGCCGCGTCCCAGATCGCTTTTGGACCGCGGTCCGGAGCACTTCCGGGAGCGCTAACGCGACGCGTCATTAGACGCATAACGCGATAACGTGATATGTCGCGCTTCCGCGACGCGTCACTGTTCCTCTAACGTAACGTTGACCGGTTCGCGGACTAGATCGCGGCATCAAGATGAGCTAACGGAAAGCTTCCCGGTTCGCGAAATAGAAGCGAATAAAAAAATATTTAAAAAAAATTATCAATAAATATCTATATATATTTTGGGATTTAAAGAATAATACATTTTACAGCTACAGATGTTAGCTTTTAAAAAACCAATGAAATTCAATGAAAAAACCATAGGTTATAGACCATATATAGTTAGGAATTCGCATTTACAAAACCTTATTTTACTCGCACAAAACCATTGAAATTCCATATATAGTTAGTTGCACTAACTATATATCGCGCACCCGCAATCCACTGCTGATGATGTCACATATTACATCATTCATGACATGGTCAGTGACATCACTGATGACATCACTGATGACATTATCCAGTGACTGTATGTTTCTGTAAAGTTAAAATATGTCTTACATATTGAAGAATGAGTGGATGTATAAGTGTCTGGATAAAGGATTTAGTAGGTGCATGACTGACTGTATGAGAGAGTGATTAAATGTGTCTCACTGAGTGCATTGGTTAGTGACTAAACTGTCTGAATGTGTGCATCAGTATGTCTGTTGTTGTATAAGATGATGCATGTGTTATTCTGTACCTATATGAGTAACTATATGGGTTATTGATTGGTTGCCCAAGTATTTGTATGGGAGAGCGAGTGTGTGTGTGCGGGTGTCTAGGGGGTGTGTGACTCTGTGCATAGATGTGTGAGCAGTGGATTCACTAGATGTATGGGTTCAAAAGTGCATGTGGAAACAGCTGTATGGGCGGTTGACTGTGTGCATGAGTGTATTGGTGAGTGAATGGATATCTCAGTGCTACATGTCAAAGTAAGTATATATGTAAAACACAGTACATGTGAGAGTTGACATATATAAATAACTGTGCATAAGAGCCAGTGAATGTGTGAGTGGCTGTATGGATCATTGTGAACTTGTATCAGGGATTGTATAAGAGAATAAATATGTGTTAGTATATGTTTGAATAAGTAAAGTTTGTATAACTGTATAGTTGAGGAAATGGAGGTGTGATTGATTCTTTGCATGACTGACTAGGTGTGTGAGTAACTCCATGGATGAGTGACAGTCTGTGAGTGTCTGTTTACACTGATTGTATCTAAGGTTATATTAGAGTCTGAAGAGGTTCATTGTATTATCACATGAATGATATCATCAGTGATGTGATCAGTAATGTCAAATGAGATGTCATCAGTGATGTCATTTGAGATGTCATCAGTGATGTCATCAGTGATGTCATTTGAGATGTCATCAGTGATGTCACTGACCATGTCATGAATGATGTAATATGTGACATCATCAGCAGTGGATTGCGGGTGCGCGATATATAGTTAGTGCAACTAACTATATATGGAATTTCAATGGTTTTGTGCGAGTAAAATAAGGTTTTGTAAATGCGAATTCCTAACTATATATGGTCTATAACCTATGGTTTTTTCATTGAATATATATATATATATATATATATATATATATATTACCTACTGGCTATCGCCAGTAGGTATATATAGTTAGGATTTTTTCTCTATGGGACTTCTGAAAATTCTATGTCTAATAACTTTGGCGTTTGTGGACGGAATCGGCTGAAATTTTCAGGAAAATGGCACATTTTGATTCTGAGCAGCCCCTGAAAATTTGGTGGGGTTTCGTCAAGGGGGGGCTGAGAAAAAAGGGGGGTCCCAAAACGCGTTTTTTCCATTCATTTTTCCATAGGGCGGTTGGACTCACTTTTAGCTCGAACGGCTGAATGGATTTGCACGAAACTTGGCAAAATTGTAGGGACTGTTAGCCCGATGTGCCTTTGCTAGGTCTCAATATATGTGCTTCAGTGGATTTTGAGAAATTAACGTTTAAATCAAGATATATATCTGTAACAGCGCTCTGGGCAGCGATCCGGTCCGCTTACTTTTCGCTTATCGGAACTTTGCGCGCAGAAAGCTGATTGGCTCTCCGGTGTCTGTCAACATTCTAAACAGTCCGGAGCGGCCGCCATCTTGTCTCTCGGTAGGATCGAGAGAGAAGAAGACGTGAAAAACGAAAGGGGAATTTAATGAAAGGGGGCAAGGTATCCCCCTCTTGACCCCCTAGGAATGTTGTTGGGGTTATTAAAGGGTCCCGTGGGGAAAATAAAAAAAAAATGATTTTTCACGGTAGAAGCGCTTCACGGGCCGCGAACTGGGCCGCAAAGTGGTAGCGGCCGCCATCTTGTCTCTCGGTAGGATCGAGAGAGAAGAAAAGGTGAAAAACTAAGGGGGAATTTAATGAAAGGGGGCAAGGTATCCCCCTCTTGACCCCCTAGGAATGTTGTTGGGGTTATTAAAGGGTCCCGTGGGGAAAATAAAAAAAAAAATGATTTTTCACGGTAGAAGCGCTTCACGGGCCGCGAACTGGGCCGCAAACTGGTAGCGAAACGGGAATTCGCCATTTTGTGCTTCGTTTTAATTGTTTAGAGACAAAAATTATCGCCGCACATCGGCCACAATGCATGAATATCGCTGAAAAGTCAGCGATATTCATGCATTATCCAGCAAATGCTCTTAGCCATGTTATCCACCTTCCATTGGATAACATGGCTAAAAACTGCTCTGTGCGTGAGCTTTTTTGTGTTTCAAAATTTAATAACATTTCTAACATTTAACTAGTTTATGAATTACATATAAAAATGATTAAAGACTCAAACAATTTTTTAATATTACATACAATTTTATTTTTCGGATTGTTTTTCAAAATTTAATACAACGTCTAGCATTTCACTGTCTGATATGTGTTCTTGTTCAGTGAACATAAGTTCCAACATTTGACCGTCATCATAATGATGTAAATGATCCACAGATTCTACACATTGAACTAATTCATGGTCCCGTGATTCATCCATGAAATCTGAGTCATCATTGTCCTCAATAACTTTTTCTGTGTTGTTCTCCAGAACAATTTCGAAGGAAACATTCTGCTCACCTTCCATTTTATTGCTGTAATTTGCATAAAAAATAAATATATCAGTAGAGATAGGGCACTGTTGGGTTTAAGTTCAGACAGGCACTTGTGAGTTTATAACAGAGAAGTAATCTATGGGCACTGTATGGTTTCAGGCGTGAAGTAGTACTATTAAAAAGTGCCTGTGAAGAAGCCTAAGTAAATTCATAATTATACCATAGAAACCTAAATCAGTCCATAATTATAATAAAGAAGCCTTTCTCAATGTCTAACTCTTACAGAGGGATAGTATATAACTATCTGAAAAAGTTTACCATATTTACTTATAGTGCACAATATACTTCAGTTTTAAAAATAACAACTTACCTTTAGAAACAAGTTGATGTTATTAGTGATATTCTAAATGATATATACAACAACAAGTAGTAGTCAAAATGGCTGTGTTTCCTTCTCTTCCTTTATATATATTCAGGTATATAACCAATCAAATGTCAGGTAATAAAAGTAGAAAATGAAAGTAACATTTTCATTGGTTGTCAATTCCAACACTTCAGATGTGTTTTGTGAAGTAATTTACCTCACGGTACTTGGAGAGGTCTACAGGCTAAATGGCTAAATGAAATTTCAATGAAATTTGTGAGAATGGAAGGGATTGTTATGTAGTATGAGCTAATCTATATTTGGTGAGAGTGTCTCTAGTCGTTTTTCTGTAAATTACTTTCCCACTTTTTTTTAGGACCGCTTTCTGGAAAGCGGCCCGGTTAGCGAACCTTAAGCGTCACGGGAGTCCACCATTTTGTGTTTCGGTCGCATTAAGATACAAGATGGAGGGCAAATAATGTTCAGAATGTGTAGAAGGGGGCACGGTAGACTTATCTTGACCCCCTAGGTTTTCTGAGGGTGGCTGAGGAGGCTTAAATGTGCGGAAAAAAAACATTTTTTAAAAAAATTCCGCGAGGTTAGCTTTCGGTTAGCGAACCGGGGAGAGTATTTTGTGGAAAATTAGTGAAAAAAGTTAGAAAAAAATAATAATTGTGAGTGATTAGATGAAGGGTAGCTCTGAGAAGAGCTTTTGGGTTTATGGTACATTTAGGTACTTATAAGTAGGTACCAATGCACATTCTTAAATTCAGAATGAAAATTCTGTTGCCCTCATCTGAGAAGTGAACTCCATCTCCTCTGTAGATATCTTGCATGTAGTAGAGTATTGCGACTTTGTGCTTGTTTGTAAATAGAGAATGATCCAAAGAGAACCAATTGTAAAACAGTAAATGCTTGGATAATAATTAATCAAATGGAGAGACAAGCAGGTACGACGGATTACAACAGGGGTAAAGGTCTGAGTTAACTACCGTTCACTATCTGCAAAGAGAGAGTACTACTAAGAGAAAAGAGGGGAGTGGGGGGGGGGGGGCAGCGTTCAAAGCACATCAGCGTGCATAAACACGAAAACGTTTTTACCTATCACGTACTTGACATTTGACAGCTTTTGATATTTGCTATTAAAAAACCATTAAAATTCACAGAAAAAACCATAGGTTATACTCCATATATAGTTAGGAATTTGCATTTACAAAACCTTGAAAATTCAATGAAAAAACCATTGGTTTTAGGCCATATATAGTTAGGGATTTGCATTTAGAAAACCATATTTTACTCGCATAAAACCATTGAAATTCCATATATAGTTAGATGCGCTAACTATATATCGCGCACCCGCAATCCACTGCTGATGATGTCACATATTACATCATTCATGACATGGTTAGTGACATCACTGATGACATCACTGATGACATCTCAAATGACATCACTGATGACATCACTGATAACATCTCATTTGACATGACTGATCACATCACTGATGATATCATTCATGTGATAATACCATGAACCTCTTCAGACTCTAATATAACCTTAGATACAATCAGTGTAAACAGACAGTCACTCATCCATGGAGTTACTCACACACCTAGTCAGTTATGCCAAAAATCAATCACACCTCCATTTTCTCAACTATAGAGTTATACACACCTTACTTATTCAAACATATACTAACACATATTTACTTTACTCTCTTATACAATCTCTGATACATGTTCACAATGATCCATACAGCCACTCACACATTCACTAGCTCTTATGCACAGTTATTTATAGATGTCAACTCTCACATGTACTGTGTTTTACATATGTACTTAATTTGACATGTAGCACTGAGATATCCATTCACTCAGTAATACACTCATGCACAGTCAACCGCCCATACAGCTGTTTCCACATGCAGTTTTGAATCTATACATATAGTGAATCAACTACTCACACATCTATGTACAGAGTCACACACCTCCCAGCCACCCATACACACACACTCAGTTTCCCATACAAATACTTGGACAACCAATCAATAACCCATACAGTTACTCATATAGCTACTGATCAACATATGCAGCAGTTTGTAGAACAACAGATATAATGATGCACAAATTAAAACAGTTTAGTCACTAACCCATGCACTCAGTGAGACACATTTAATCACTCACTCATACAGTCAGTCTTGCACCTACTAAATCCTTCATCCAGACACTTATACATCCACTCATTCTTCAATATGTAAAACATATTTTAACTTTACAGAAACATAGAGTCACTGGATGTTGTAATCAGTGATGTCATCAGTGATGTCATTTGAGATGTCATCAGTGATGTCATCAGTGATGTCACTAACCATGTCATGAATGATGTAATATGTGACATCATCAGCAGTGGATTGCGGGTGCGCGATATATAGTTAGCGCATCTAACTATATATGGAATTTCAATGGTTTTATGCGAGTAAAATATGGTTTTCTAAATGCAAATCCCTAACTATATATGGCCTAAAACCAATGGTTTTTTCATTGAATATATATATATATATATATTAAGTAAGGGGTAACCATAGGAAGCAGACCCTACTCTCCTACAATATGCAAATCAGTCTTGACCCTGTTCCCTATGGGAACAGTCCAGACCGAACTGCCAGGCCAGGTCCTCCCTGGACCGGAAACAAGCATCATTGGAATCGAAACATGATTCTGAAAATCATGCAGTTCCTGCCTATCCAACTTAGGGGAAATATTATAAATACTCCTAAAATGCTCTATAAAATTGTAGTAATTGACACCTTGGAGGTGCAACACTTCCCTATTCTAAGGCATTTAACGCTACTAATAATATTTTTCATTACCTGCTCCCAAGTCTGCATGCCACGAGCCTCCCTGAAAAGTCACTCTTTTTGTACACCTTCTGTTTAGCTGAGTTCCACACATAGTTTTCAGAGTATTAATAATCCCAGAAAGCTGTTTTCGTTTCCTGAAATGCCTTCCTACTCACTTTCCCCCTTCATCAGAAATCTTTTATATGCGCAGATAATCCAATATTCCAATTGGGCTCTCTCCTCTCTCTGAGTTTTATAATGAGCTATATCTTTTGAGGTCAAAGGAGCTCAAAAGGATGCTTTTCTGGCGTACCATAGCGTACAAACAGAGGTCGTGCCCATACTTTATTTCGAGAAAGCTCTCAATTTCGGCTTTACAGGACCCTACTCAGCTCTTGTCTTCCAAGTAAATGTTAAAGAAGATCCATCTTTGCTGCTTAAAAACCTGTGTTCCAGCAATTATCTTACATTCTAATGTGGAAAGGTCAGAAACCTGTTTGGAAGCATATTCAGATACTTAACTCTAATTGAGGGTGAGATGAAGAAAAAAAATATGGGTAGCAGTCTTGTATCAACTCGAAAAGCAAGTATGCTCCCTTTTATATGGCAAATATGATCTCCGGGAATCCATTAAACCAAAAGTTATTAAATACTCCCCAAGGATTCTTGCCATTTGGGGCTTATGTTGCTTCTTGATATTTGTTATAGTATGCAACAATGGATCTTGTAAAAATTAAAAATCTCCCCACATAATAATTTCCCCTTAAACTGTTGCCAATGATTTGAAAAAACCTGTTAAGAGGACCTGGGTCATCTTCTACTGGGGCGTACAGATCAACATAAAATAATTGCAAAATGCTCATCTTGCAGTTCACTCAGTACCACGGCCCTCCTTTGTAAGCTTGCCATAAATGAATCTTAACATTGACGCTTATTAATATAAATCGCACCCCCCCCCCTATGGGCAGCATTTAGCAAAAGAAACATTTTATACCCTGCTGAGGTGCTAAAAAGATCAAACGTCATCACCTTATTAGAGGCGATATGAGTTTCTTGCAAAAAGATTACAGTCGGGCCATGTGCCTTAATCCAGTACTCTACTGCCCATCTTTAAGGCCATTAACATTCAGTGAAATTCTTTTCACCATTTCTTCCTATTCCAAAACCATCTGTTTACAAATATATTGTCCATAGATAAAAGGAACCACTTATTATGTGCGGTTACAAACCCTCCCTCATACCCTTCTCGTGTGAAAATATAAAAATAGCTACAAAAAATCATAGATACCCCAACCCCTATCTTATTTCATGCTATAAATATAAAGTGCATATGCCTAAAGTGTGTAATGGTTTAACATCAGTGTGATCCCTTCCCACAAAATTACAACATATTCTGAACTCTTATCAAGTTTATACCAGAACAAATAAAGTGCATTGCTTGATATCCTGGAGCGGAGACCAAGTACACAGTCCACAATATCCTGTTTGGGAAGTCTGAGAGGTAACTCCCATCCCTCCTTTACCAGACAAAGTGGTCCTCTTACAGGGTGCCCAAACAGAAGTTCAAAAGGGCTTTAGCAACCCCCTTCTGTGGAACCTCCCAGTATGCAAACAAAAGGCAGGGTAGCAGGATATCCCATCTCTACCTAAGCTTTTCTGGGAGACCCTTAATCATACCCTTCAAGGTCTTGTTAAATCTTTCAACTAGACCATTGCACTGTGGGTGATAGGGTGTGGTGAACTTGTAGTTCACTCCACACTCCTTCCACATTGCAGTTAAGTAACTAGACATAACGTTTGCACCTCTGTCTGATACAACCTCCTTAGGGAAACCCACCCCTGAGAAATCTCCCAAGAGGGCTCTTGCCACAACAGGTGCTGTAGTGTTCCTAAGGGGTATAGCTTCTGGGTACCTGGTGGCATTATCCACTACCACCATTATAAACCTGTGCCCAGATGCTGTCTGAGGATCCATTGGTCCAACAATATCAATCCCCACTCTTTCAAAGGTAACCCCCACAACAGGTAGTGGTATAAGGGGGGCCTTTGTAGTGTCACCTGCTTTGGATTGGATTGGCAGGTCACACAGGAGCCACACAACTCCTTTTTGTCTTCTGACAGGTGGGGCCAGTGAAAGTGAGGTACAAGCCTGCCCCAATTCTTATTCTGGCCAAGATGTCCTGCAAGGGGAATATCATGGGCTAGTGTCAAAAGGAAGCCCCTGAATGCTAAAGATATGACCAACCTCCTGGAAGCACCAGGCTTGGGGTCTCTACTCTGAATACAGGAGCCCTTCATCCCAATATAGTTTATGGGTTCCACTAGCATTCCCTGCAGCCTCAGCAGCAGCTTGCTGTCTGAGGGGTTCAAGAGAAAGGCAGTCCAACTGCACCTGACTCAGATCTGCCCTGGAAGGGCCCCCTGTCCCAAGAAACTCAACCTGATCAGGTTCAAGCTCTTCTGGGATAGTTCCCTCTTCAGGCTCACAATCAGCTTCCTCAGAAGGCTGATCCGCACTCTGAGTCAAGGGGGAAGGCACTGCCTTAACCCTACTGCTCCTTGTCCTGGGAGGAAACTGGTCCATTATTCCAGAATCCAGTGCCTGTTCAGTGTTAGACTTTTTGACCTGTGACCTAGTCACTGCAAGGACATGTGCTGAGATTCCTAACATTTTTGCATGAGTCCTAAACTCCACTTCAGACCAGGCTGATGTTTCTAGGTCATTGCCAAGAAAACATTCTACAGGGAGGTCTGAACTAACAACAACCTTCTTACGGCCCAGTTACCCCGCCCCAGGAGCAATTAACAACTGCCATACTATGGGGCCGATTATGATTGCGGCTTTTCCGCATCCTCGGGGCCGGCGGAAGCCACCGCCGGCCCAGAGGATGCGGAAAAACCGCAGCGGACTGACCAAGGACCCACCGCCACATTAGGATGGCTGGTGGGTCCTGGTTTCCGTCCGCAGCTTTTCCGCCGCGGTCGGCTTACAACCGCAGCGGAAAAGCTCTGATATGGTGACGGTGTCTCTCAGACACCGTCCGCCATATCAGGATGGGCTTTAAAAAGTGCTTTTCCGCGGCGGGTTTTCCGCCGTGGAAAAGCATACGGATCTTCACTGCGGGGGTCCGTTGCGGGCCCCCTAGATGAAGGGGGCGGTGGGGGGTGCACATGGGGGGTACCTATGGTACCCCCCTGCATTTGCATGCAGAAAGCGGCAGGCACCGCGCGGTGCCTGCCTCTTTCTGCATGCAAATGCAATGCGTGCATTTTTAACATTGCCGCGGGTGCAGCTTGAAGCTGCACCCGCTGCAATGTTAAAAATAGAGGATGTGACCGCCAGGGTGGCAGTCACATCCTAATTGCACAGGAGGGAACTCCGCATGCCATGCGGAGGTTCCCTCCTGCTCTGGGGTCGCGGACGGACGCAAGTCCGTCCGCGATCCTAATCGACCCCTAAGTGTGGTAGTGGCATTGCTAGCATTGGTCACTTGGTAAGTTTCACCAAGTATGATCTGTCCAGGGTCCACAAAGTCAGGTATCCCCATTGTGACACTGGCACCTGTAGGCATGAGCCTTTTTCTCATTGACTAAAGGAGTTTGTCTGTACTTGCCCAGGTTACTGAGACTCACAGAAGAGGACATATCGATGCCTCCATGACAGAGCAAAACAGCTTGAGTTGGTATTCTGACTAGGCCAGAATCCATCTCAGTTCCCAGGGTTAACCCTACTAGACCCTTCTGTTGAGAACCACCACTTGGAGCTGAACTAGGGGAACGGTTGCCTTAGGGGCAATGGTGGCTGGAACTGTCTCCTTTTTGGTGCACTCACTAGTCCAGTGACTATTATTCGTACACATTTTGCACCATAGTTTCTTTGGGCCTTCTTTCTTTTTGGATTGGGGCCCCCCACCCATTAGAAACTTTTTCGGGACCTTGTGAAGACTTCTGGTCTTTACCTTTCTCCCCACCCTTTTGGTCTTGCTTTTTCTGGTCACTACCTTGGTTCTGTACATTCTGCTTCACCCTGGTTCTGACTCATTTGTCTGCCTTCTTTCCAAATGCTTTGGGAGAGATCAGATCAGAGTCATTCAGATGCTGATGCAACAAATGGTTCTGACAATTATTAAGAATCTGTTCTCTCATGATTAGATTATACAATCCTGTATAGTCACACACTTTACTGCCCAGTAACCAGCCCTCCAGACATTAAGTAGCACAATCTACAAAGTCAGTCCAGTCCGGAGTATGTGTCTTCTGTGTATCTCTGAACTGCAACCTATACTGTTCAGTGGTTAGGCCAAACCCATCTATTAGAGCACTCTTCAGGACTTTGTAATCATCAGTGTGAGAAGTTGACCTGATATGTGATGTCCACTATTCTAGTGGGCACCCTGTATCAGTCCAAACAACCCTTATGGTGATGGTTGTAAAGTCAACCTTATAGACCAGCTATCCTAGTGGTAGCATGGACAAAGCTTTCTTAGTCTAATACTTAGAGAGCATGTGAAGCCAATTGTTTTACCAATAATAACCCCTTGAATACCAAATGAAAGGACACCACACAAGGTATATATAAAATATATATGTATTTATAACTAACACAACCCCTCTGCACTCTTTATGAGGTCAGAGTTCGAGATACAGCACAAGTGACTCAATAATCATACTATAAGTTGCACAAATACAATTCTGCCCTAGGGGCCTCACGAACCATATACTAAATAAGTGGTATAAGAACCACTTCAGAACAGGTGAATAGGGCTAGGGCCTAGGGAATCGCTGGGACTACACTGAACAACCACAGGTTAGGAAGTAGGAGTCTCACAGGATGCGTGTGCAGTGTCTAAACACACACGCGAGTTCTCATACATTTCAATGGGAACGTAAAAGTTAGAAACTAGTTGATTTCGGACAGTCCGGGTGGACTTGCGGGGAAACCCAGTTAAAACAGGACACATTGATAGTTATTACCCACGGGAGCACCGGAGTACTCAGGTTACCTCACCCAGGGAAGTCGGGTGCATAGGTGTGAAGTCGTGTCGGGTTTCGTCGTCGATTCCTATGGAGAGCTGCAAGAAGATGCTGCAGGCGACCAGGAGGAAGATGTCCGGATGGATCCAAGGGTGGATCAAATTAGTGAAGAACCTGAAAGCAGAGGGGACAGAGTCTGGGTCACTAGCCAGTGACCAGGAAGGAACCAGGAGATGTCGAGCTGCGAACAGGTGAAGAAGTGAAGCTTGTCTCTGCAGCCACATGGACCAGGAGGCGTCAACAATGACCAGGAGCGAGATACGGACTGTCCTAGAAAGGCTTTCACTGTTGGCGGTATTGGCTTCCGGATTGGAGTCAACAAGCCTTGGCAAAGGCAACCCACACAGGAAGTGAGGATCGGCTTCTTGTACAGACCAGCAAGGTCTGTGGAGCTTCCCCTTTACAGGAAAGCAAGAACATGCCCGGAGCAACCAGGCAAGCCACGTTGATTCAAAATGGTGTCTTCAAGATGGCCACTAGCCAACAGGCTAGCAACCGCAAAGACACGTTGAGGAGAAATGCAAGAGCAGGCCCCACGTGGCACTCATGAAGTGTGGAGGGCTGACCTTTGGTGCACTTACAGCTCGGGGCTGGGGCTTCTCAAGTCCCAATGCACAACTTCCAGGATGCCTCAGAAGATGCACAATTTAGCAAAGAGCAAAATGGCCAGGTGTCCGATCCCACGTCTCTCGTGTCCGCCTCGGGTCTCAGCTTTGCTGGAGGTGTGGGTCGGGTTCGGAGAAGTCAGGAAGTCCAGTCCTGTGAAGCAGAGTTGTCGGGATCCTTCGGGAGCATTGACAAAGTAAACTGCCAATTCACTAGGCGGTGCCTGTTTGCACGGGGTGGTCACTCCTTGACCACAAGGGAGATTCTTCAGTCTTCTAGTTGCAATAGAATGTCGAAGGTCCAGAGTTTCATTTCAGAGTTTCGGTTCAGGATAATCTAAAGTCTCTAGACTCAGCTCCTAGATTTATACTGATTAAAGGGGCTGGATTACCTGCTAGGTCCCTCCTATGGGTGGGACCAGGGAAGGGGGTGGTTACAGCCCTTTCCCTTTGTCCAGTTTTGCACCAGAGCTGGGGCTGGAGTGCCCGAGCAACTGGTTTGAACCGGTGCTATCCATGGAGCACCTTATGTGCCCCAGGCAGTGTCTCATGTCATTCAACCCACCCTGCCCCAATACACTATAGCCTGACTGGGGAGGTGCTGGCACCTCCCAAGGCAGAAAACCTATTGTCCAGGCCTCCCTCGCTGGAAGGGCTCCCAGCTGCAGGAGGTCAGACTTGTGTCTGTGGCAGCGGCATCCATTTTGTGATGCCGAGGCTCTGTTTAACCTTAACCGGGTAAAGCTACAGCTACATGTCTTCTTCCTCTAGAAGGGTGGAATGCTACCCCCGCCGCCAGGACTGGCAGGGGGGAGGGGTAGTATTCCAAAGCATATGACACCTTACACAACATGTTTCGATAAAGCCAAACCAAAGTTAACATTAACCGCAAGGATTATAATGCACTTAAGAGTATATGGTATGGCTATATCATAGAACAGCTATAAGGACATATTTCCGAAAGCTGCAGACAGGCTCAGCTCATGCTAGAGCACCATCTCACATAAAACCAAGCATCCTGCCTTCAGGATTGGCAAGGTCTGCCATAGGAGTAACTTATAGGTTAATATGTGTCTATATACATATATATATATAACACGTAGGGCTTATGGCGTGAATAAACCCTACTTACTTGACAGACCTGCATTCTGGTGTGGATTCTTATGGTACCTGAGTGCGCGCTTGGAACGCCGTTTTGTTTGGATATTGAATACCGGTTACCTCACCGGCAGCGCGCCACCCCCACTCGACGAGGGATACCCCATCGAGGTTTTCGTTGGATGTCATATATATATATATATATATATAAATATATATATTCACTGAAAAAACCATTGGTTATAGACCATATATAGTTAGGGATTAGCATTTTCAAAACCTTAATTTACTCGCACAAAACCATAGAAATTCGCATATATAGTTAGTTGCAATAACTATATATCGCGCACCCGCAATCCACTGCTGATGATGTCACATATTACATCATTCATGACATGGTCAGTGACATCACTGATGACATCACTGATGACATCTCAAATGACATCACTGATGACATCTCAAATGACATCACTGATGACATCACTGATGACAACATCCAGTGACTGTATGTTTCTGTAAAGTTAAAATATGTCTTACATATTGAAGAATGAGTGGATGTATAAGTGTCTGGATGAAGGATTTAGTAGGTGCAAGACTGACTGTATGAGAGAATGATTAAATGTGTCTCACTGAGTGCATGGGTTAGTGACTAAACTGTCTTAATTTGTGCATCATTATATCTGTTGTTCTGTAAACTGCTGCATGTGTTGATCAGTAGCTATATGAGTAACTATATGGGTTATTGATTGGTTGCCCAAGTATTTGTATGGGAGAGTGAGTGTGTGTGTGTGTGGGGGTGGCTGGGAGGTGTGTGACTCTGTGCATAGATGTGTGAGCAGTTGATTCACTAGATGTATGGGTTCAAAAGTGCATGTGGAAACAGCTGTATGGGCGGTTGACTGTCTGCATGAGTGTATTGGTGAGTGATTGGATTTCTCAGTGCTACATGTCAAAGTAAGTACATATGTAAAACACAGTACATGTAAGAGTTGACATATATAAATAACTGTGCATAAGAGCCAGTGAATGTGTGAGTGGCTGTATGGATCATTGTGAACTTGTATCAGTAATTGTATATATGTGTTAGTATATGTTTGATTAAGTAAGGTGTGCATAACTGTATAGTTGAGGAAATGGAGGTGTGAATGATTCTTTGCATGACTGACTAGGTGTGTGAGTAACTCCATGGATGAGTGACAGTCTGTGAGTGTCTGTTTACACTGATTGTATCTAAGGTTATATTAGAGTCATGTCATTTGAGATGTCATCAGTGATGTCATTTGAGATGTCATCAGTGATGTCATTTGAGATGTCATCAGTGATGTCATCAGTGATGTCACTGACCATGTCATGAATGATGTAATATGTGACATCATCAGCAGTGGATTGCGGGTGCGCAATATATAGTTATTGCAACTAACTATATATGCGAATTTCTATGGTTTTGTGCGAGTAAATAAAGGTTTTGAAAATGCTAATCCCTAACTATATATGGTCTATAACCAATGGTTTTTTCAGTGAATTTTCAAGGTTTTGTAAATGCAAATTCCTAACTATATATGGTCTATAACCTATGGTTTTTTCAGTGAATTTCATTGGTTTTTTAAAAGCTAATATCTATAGCTGTAAAATATATTCTTTATTACGTGACATATCACGTAGCCACGTGAGACGCCTCATGACGCGTCACATAAACGTGACATATCGTTTCTGCAGCGCAAACAAAACCTGTAACGTAAGCGCGCCAGAGCACGCTTACAGATATATATATATTTTTGTTAACCTTAATTAGACAAAATCCACACGTGCACATATCTTGAGGCCTTGCAAAGGCACATCAAACAAGCAGTCCCTACAATTTTGCCAAGTTTGGTGGAAATCTATTCCTTTAAATTTTATTTTACTGTTTCTCTTGGTTTTCCCCTTGTTACGCTTACCGGAACGCTACCCGGTACGCAAACCGGACGCTCCAAAAACACAAGATGTCGGACTCCCGTTACGCTACCGTTTAGCTGCCCGGTTGACGTACCGGGAATCGCCTCTACCGCGAAAAATCACAATTTTTTTTTCTTTTTTCCTTTTGCCCTGCGGGGCACTTTAATATCCCCCTCATCAATCCTAGGGGGTCAGGAGGGGTCTACCTTGCCCCCTTTCCTTCATTTCCCCCTTCGTTTTTCACCACCTCTTGTCTCTCGATCCTACAGAGAGACAAGATGGTGGCCGCTCCGGACTGTTTACAAAGTTGACAGCCAATCAGCTTCTCCTCAGACTCCCGTTACGCTGCCGGTTAGCTGCCCAGTTAGCTGCCCGGTTCGCGTACCGGGACGCGCCTCTACGGGGAAAAATCGCAATTTTTTTTTTTTGCCCTGCGGGTCACTTTAATATTTCCCTCATCAATCCTAGGGGGTCAGGAGGGGTCTACCTTGCCCCCTTTCCTTCATTTCCCCCTTCGTTTTTCTCCACCTCTTGTCTCTCGATCCTACCGAGAGACAAGATGGTGGCTGCTCCGGACTGTTTACAATGTTGATAGCCAATCAGCTTCTCCTCAGACTCCCGTTACGCTGCCGGTTAGCTGCCCGGTTAGCTGCCCGGTTCACGTACCGATTTGCGCCTCTACGACAAAAAATCGCAATTCTTTTTTTCTTTTTTTGGCCCCGCGGGGCACTGTAATATCCCCCTCATCAATCCTAGGGGGTCAGAAGGGGTCTACCTTGCCCCCTTTCCTTCATTTCCCCCTTCGTTTTGGCCTCCTCTTGTCTCTTGATCCTACCGAGAGACAAGATGGCGGCAGCTACGGACTGTTTAGAATGTTGACAGACACCGGAGAGCCAATCAGCTTCGCTTTGCAAAGCTCCGTTACGCGAAAAGTACGCGAACTAGTGCGCTATCTAGGACGCTGTCACAGATATATCTGTTTTTTAAAACGTTAATTTCTCAAAATCCACTGGAGCACATATATTGAGACCTAGCAAAGGCACATCGGGCTAACAGTCCCTACAATTTTGCCAAGTTTCGTGTAAATCCATTCAGCTGTTCGAGCTAAAAGTGAGGCCAAACGCCCTATGGAAAAATGAATGGGAAAAACGCGTTTTGGGACCCCCCTTTTTTCTCGGCCCCCTCTTGACGAAACCCCCCCAAATTTTCAGGGGCTGATCAGAAACAAAATGTGCCATTTTCCTGAAAATTTCAGCCGATTCCGTCCACTAACGCCAAAGTTATTAGACATAGAATTTTCAAAAGTTCCATAGAGAAAAAATCCTAACTATATATACCTACTGGCGACCGCCAGTAGGTAATATATATATATATATATATATATATATATATATATATATATTAAGTAAGGGGTGATTACACCACCTTACCCAGGCAGCAATTGCAGACCTGTGGTGTCAGTTTGGAAGGCTAACCATGCGTGGCACAATGCATGCTGCAGTCCCGGTAGGCCTTGGGTGCACCTACGCCCTGGGTACCTAAGGTACCATATGCAGGGGCTCACAAGGGTGACCCAGTAACCAATCTGGTATGTACCTAAAGTACATGGTATCAAATTAGAGAGAGAACAGCTAGGCTGTGGTCCTGATTAGCAGGGCCACAGCCAGACTAAAGTCGAAAAACCAGTGAATCACAGCAAAAAATGTGGGTAACCATAGGAAGCAGACCCTACTCTCCTACAATATGCAAATCAGTCTTGACCCTGTTCCCCATGGGAACAGTCCAGACCGAACTGCCAGGCCAGGTCCTCCCTGGACCGTAAACAAGCATCATTGGAATCGAAACATGATTCTGAAAATTATGCAGTTCCTGCCTATCCAACTTAGGGGAAATATTATAAATACTCCTAAAATGCTCTATAAAATTGTAGTAATTGACACCTTGGAGGTGCAACACTTCCCTATTCTAAGGCATTTAACCCTACTAATAATATTTTTCATTACCTGCTCCCAAGTCTGCATGCCCCGAGCCTCCCTGAAAAGTCACTCTTTTTGTACACCTTCTGTTTAGCTGAGTTCCACACATAGTTTTCAGAGTATTAATAATCCCAGAAAGCTGTTTTCGTTTCCTGAAATGCCTTCCTACTCACTTTCCCCCTTCATCAGAAATCTTTTATATGCGCAGATAATCCAATATTCCAATTGGGCTCTCTCCTCTCTCTGAGTTTTATAATGAGCTATATCTTTTGAGGTCAAAGGAGCTCAAAAGGATGCTTTTCTGGCGTACCATAGCGTGCAAACAGAGGTCGTGCCCATACTTTATTTCGAGAAAGCTCTCAATTTCGGCTTTACAGGACCCTACTCAGCTCTTGTCTTCCAAGTAAATGTTAAAGAAGATCCATCTTTGCTGCTTAAAAACCTGTGTTCAAGCAATTCTCTTACATTCTAATGCGGAAAGGTCAGAAACCTGTTCGGAAGCATATTCAGATACTTAACTCTAATTGAGGGTGAGATGAAGAAAAAAAATATGGGTAGCAGTCTTGTATCAACTCGAAAAGCAAGTATGCTCCCTTTTATATGGAAAATATGATCTCCGGGAATCCATTAAACTAAAAATTATTAAATACTCCCCAAGGATTCTTGCCATTTGGGGCTTATGTTGCTTCTTGATATTTGTTATAGTATGCAACAATGGATCTTGTAAAAATTAAAAATCTCCCCACATAATAATTTCCCCTTAAACTGTTGCCAATGATTTGAAAAAACCTGTTAAGAGGACCTGGGTCATCTTCTACTGGGGCGTACAGATCAACATAAAATAATTGCAAAATGCCCATCTTGCAGTTCACTCAGTACCACAGCCCTCCTTTGTAAGCTTGCCATAAATGAATCTTAACATTGACGCTTATTAAGATAAATCGCCCCCCCTACCCCCCCTATGGGAAGCACTTACCAAAAGAAACATTTTATACCGTGCTGAGGTGCTAAAAAGATCAAACGTCATCACCTTATTAGAGGCGATATGAGTTTCTTGCAAAAAGATTACAGTCGGGCCATGTGCCTTAATCCAGTACTCTACTGCCCATCTTTAAGGTCATTAACATTCAGTGAAATTCTTTTCACCATTTCTTCCTATTCCAAAACCATCTGTTTACAAATATATTGTCCATAGATAAAAGGAACCACTTATTATGTGCGGTTGCAAACCCTCCCTCATACCCTTCTCGTGTGAAAATATAAAAATAGCAACAAAAAATCATAGATACCCCAACCCCTATCTTATTTCATGCTATAAATATAAAGTGCGTATGCCTAAAGTGCGTAATGGTTTAACATCAGTGTGATCCCTTCCCAAAAAATTGCAACATATTCTGAACTCTTATCAAGTTTATACCAGAACAAATAAAGTGCATTGCTTGATAAGTGTTATTAACGTGTATAATGCTCTTCCAAACCAGGACACCTTGTTTGTCCATCTTGGATGCCTCCTTCTGCCTTAAACGCCTCCTGAAATTCCAAAACCCAGAACGATTTATTATGTCTTGTACCTCCTTTTTTCTGCCACACTCCCCTAAATATTCCTCCTCCAACCCCTACTCCCGTCCCATCCAATTCCTTCCCCGCTATAGTGGATGCGCCACCATTCGTCCCACCCCAAGCACCCCCACTCTGCACGAAAGTCATCAACAATATGACAGTGTTGTGGTTATCCAGCACACCGCAGGCGAAATCCCTCACCCCCTCCAGCCACAGCTCTCTGCCAATGCAAACAATTAGCAGCCTGAAGCCATTATCTTAATGGGACTAAAGATACACATATGAATATGACCTTGAATATTTTCTCCACATCGAATCAAGATGGCGTAGTCTCCACATTTCATTTTCCAGAGCTCATTAAAGCCTACACCCGCCCAAATATGCTAAACACCCCGATTTAGGAAGCTTTAAACTTCTGCAGTCTGGGAAAAATAATGAAAACGACCTTTGAATAAAAAATCAATTTTGGCATTTGAACAAAAGAGGCCCCAGCCCCTGCAGCCTGGAATTATACAATCATTTTCATGAATTCCATGCAGCGCTGAGCAAAATCAAAGGTCCTGTCAGAAAACAACAGAAAAGAAAACTCATTTGGCACCCTGAAAGACTTCCTCCTAATAGCTTTGGCCAACACATTCTATTTTATCTCACAATCATCAAAGTTAACTAAGATAGTGGAGAGTTTTGGGCGGGATATGTGAGAGGACCCTATCCGCTCACATAATAGTTACATCCTGGGAAAGTTTTGGCAGGACGTCATATCTAATCAAAGTCTCCACCTAAGCAATCATTTCCCACACCGTCTGCTTTTTTTCCAGGTATCCCAAAAAACCTTACGTTCGACCACCTCGAAAGGTTTTCAAAGGTGAGTAATCTCTTTTTGCAACAATGCAGCTTGGAGCAAAGCTGTCGCCATTTTATCTTCGTAACCAGAGATTCATTGCTCCAATTCATCGCATTGTCCTGCAAATTGGGCAAACCTATCCTCAGTCCTCCCCAAGCACTGTTTAATCTTGTTGGTCAACTCCACCTGTTGTAGCCTCATAGACCTGCTTTCACCCAAGACAACTGAGCAGAATCATTAGGGGGTTGGAACCATCTGAATATGTTCTCACACTGAGAAATCTCAAAAAGGTGGAGTCCTTTAAGTGCGGTCTAGCCAACTTTGGGCTCCCTGACCTGTCAGTAGATTTACAAACCAGTATATTTAAGGCCTCTATACAAAGTGACCCCGGGTCATCCGTTGAGCATCTCTGGGATTCAGCTTCAGGTTTCGGCACTGATAAATCATCTGAGGCATTTTCCCTTCTGGTGTCTTCTGAATCATGGCCCATAAGGGGGATGATTTTTCTTGTACTAATGGCGGATAGATGTTGCACATTAGGATTCCCAAGGGGATGATGGACGGAGCGCTTGAGCAAAACAAACACTCACCCCCAGTCAACTGATCTGGGTTTAATCCATCATCATTCTTTAGCTCACTCCACCACCCCAGTTCAGACATGGCCATATGCAAATCAGTCTGACCCTGTGCCTCCTGGAAACAGTCCAGCCCGAACTGCCAAGCCATGTCTTCCCTGGACCAGAAACATCCTGGGACCGGTTTCGGGTTCATAATCCTCATCAGCCAGGCTATCTTGAATCCAGTGGCAGAGTGAGCAAGGGACCCACGTCTGGCCATACCCTGCCAACTTAGGGTGAACAAAGTGATACCAAAGGGGATGCTGGACGGAGCGCTTGAGCAAATCAAACACTCACCCCCAGTCAACAGATCTGGGTTTAATCCATCATCATTCTTTAGCTCACTCCACCACCCCAGTTCAGACATGGCCATATGCAAATCAGTCTTACCCTGTGCCTCATGGGAACAGTTCAGCCCGAACTGCCAAGCCATGTCTTCCCTGGACCAGAAACAAGCATCTTGGGACCGGTTTCGGGTTCAGGATTCAGCACACTATCTATGCCCCCAAACATGGCACCCGGCATGATTCTATTGCAAAATTCATATCCATGGAATCTTGGCCTGGTAACGTGTTGGGGAGGCAAGGCACTTCCTTCAGCAAGGCCGGTGCATCTTCTTCACATTTCAAAGCCTGTGCTGCCACACCACTATCCACGTTATGCTCTCTTCTGCCATAACTGTTATACTCGATGTGGCTTCAGTACAAGCGCCACTTAACCAAATGTGGTCTGAGAAATGAATAGTACCTGCAGCCTGCAAACTTACTTTACTAAGAATGCCGAGCTTGACCAGCTAACATTTCGTGAAGATGTTCTGGCCATCTCGGACTGGATGGCTTGCAACTATCTTCAACTCAATTCCTCAAAAACGGAGGTGTTTTTGATTGGCCGTGATTCCCACAAATGGGACCATCAGTGGTGGCCTGCGGCACTGCGTCCTCCCCCGCAACCGAAAAAGGTAGTCAAAAATCTAGGGGTCCTGATGGACAACTCCCTCTCTTTCGAGCTCCATGCAAAAAAAGTCGCAGGAACGTGCTTTGACAGCCTACGTGGACTCAAACCCATCCTGGGATTTTTCTAGGCCACCACCCGTCAAGTAATTATTCAATCAGTGGTTCTGTCACATCTTGACTACTGCAATGGGTTGTTACTGGGCGTTAATAAAACGGTCACAAAGAGACTTCAAAGGGCACAGAATGCGGCTGCCCGCACCCTTTTTGACCTACCTAAATTCTGTCACACCTTCCATCTTCTGCGCCGCCTGCACTGGCTGCCCATGGAACAGAGAATTCAGTTTAAGACCCTCTGTTTGACCCATAAGATCTTACACTGCCAGGGCCCCCAGATATTGCAGGGACTTTGTACTTTTTATGTTCCCACACGAGCACTGCGCTCCGCCGACTTGCATTTGGCCTGCACCCCTGGGGTGAGCAGGAGCAGAGCGGGAGGCCGCTCCATTAGGTCTCTGGCCCCTGCCCTATGGAATTCTATTCCATTTGAGGCGCGCAACACACAAGTTCACTGGACCTTTCGAAAACAGATTAAAACCTGGCTGTTTGCCTCCATCTAGCGAGGAAGCTGCGCTTGCCTGCTCTTGAAAGCAACTATATATGTTTGTCCTTTCTGCTGTGCCTTTTCCTCCTCGTTCAGTCTGCGAGCGCTGGGACGCCCGTTGCTGGGGCAGCTATGCGCTATATAAGCTCGTCTAACATAACATAACATAACATAACATAACATAACATAACATAACATAACATAACATAACATCATTGCAGAACAGTTCCTTCTAGGCGATACAAGAGAAGAAGACTAGTAGAGTGAACCTGTTACAGTTGCTCAGTTTGGTAGATTGGTATTAGGAAGTGATGGAGTTACAGCCCAAAACGTGTTTCCTTTCAAAGAAATGTGTTTTGTAATACATTTCATATGTGCCAGTGATGAGGTATGCAGTCAATATTTATGTTTTTATGTAGGAAAAGGATTGCACACATAAAGCCATAAACTTGGAAAAAGTTTATGATAGCCCCAAGGTTACTGGGACACCATGTTGACTAGTCTGTGACCTACACAAGGCTCCTAAAATAGCCTTGCAGCAGGAGCCCCAGCAGGAAATTTTGAAAACGGTCTACAACCCATCCAGCACCCATACAAACCAGGATTCCCAGAAGGAAATGAAAAAAAGGCAGTGACATTGGTAATCATGTTTGTGCCCTACACAAGAGTCCAAATGCTTCAAGACTCTAACATGAACTTTAGAGTAAATGCAGTACAATCAGGAAGAGTGTCTGTGTTTTTTTTCTGCGAAAGAAACACAAACAGGACATCACGAGAGAGCAGCGGTGGGCGCTCCATTAATGCAGAGCAGCGCCACCCCCCACCACCAGAAAATAAAACAATAATAAAATGGGTTTTATTATAGTTTTATTTTAATCCCTTGGACTCACACCCAGGACTCTGATGAGTCTTGGGGGCGGGTCATGAGGATGAAACTGCTGGTGGGGGAGTGGTGGGCACTCCGTTCACCAAACACCTCATGCGCAGTGAAGCTCGCTCCAGCTGCGTTGCAGGGGCTGAAGAGAGCAGGCACAGGCTCCCACTCTGCCTGACCTGCGCCTGCAGTTGTCCATCCCCAGGCCCTGCAGTAACAATCACCTCATCAGACAAAGCTATCTTACTAATGAGCAAGAACTTGCTGGATTTTCTAAAACAACGCAGGGGATGATGGAAAGAAAGAATGACTAAAACGACGAATCAGATAACAAACATCAGGCTAGGAAAAGGAAGAGGAGGTTGATACTGTGGGTACCACAAGTACAATACCTTCGCCTTGCTAACATCCTTAGTGGAAACAGCATGATTGATGAGTTAAATGCCACAAACTCTGCATTACACATGAAAGTCCATTCCAAATTAAAAACCCAAAAACACAAATTTGCCAAAATCAAGATCCTGGTAGCAAAAGAAAAACGTGTATATCCATCCAATTTCGGTAAGTCACAAGGAGAAGAGCTCAGTCTGGTTTCACAGTACTTGGGAGTAATTTCTGCTCTAACGAATCCTTGCAAGAGTACACAATAGTCTTGACAAACTGTCTGAAGCCAAATTAGGAGGAACTATGCAAATCGGCACAGAAATGGGAAAGGCCATGAAGGTAAGGCACAGGCTTATAAGGTGTGTCCTAGTAAGGTTCAAATTTCTGAATTTGACATCCCACTACTGTAAAAATTATAGAATTACCTAAATTGAATGTGTCCTTCATAGTCCATCGTACGTATGAAACCTCGACTCATCAAAGCTGAGGAATGACGGGGGCATGGCCAGCAGCCGGAGGAAATGGCTGCTGCCTTGAGCAGCTCCGTGTCTCCACACACATCCCCCGAAATACGTCAACTAATCCGCAGCCCAAAAAAGACAAGAGACTGAGAAGCTGTGTCGGTGAGAACAAACGCGGCATGTGCCAAGGATTGCAGCTGGGGATGCGAGTACAGCGGAGGCCGCGCGTCACAGAGGTAATTGATTCCGCCTCCCAAGGCAAGATCGTGTGGGGCAGAGGACGGCGGCCGACCAGATGGGCTGTCCAACGACTAATGAACACACCCTGCGCCCTGCGAACCCCATTTATGCCCTCATAGATACGGCCCAAGCGGCACAGCAGAGCGGAGGCCCCCGAGCAGCTGGGAGACCGATCTGCCATACGCCAACTGGACACCATTGGAATCGAGGTCAGGCGCAGCCCCAAAGACACTCACACACCACAAAGCCCGACACAAAAACTGGAGAGTGGGCCCCTCGCTCAACAGCAGGACCATTCTGGAGTGACCCGGGACTGAGTAAGAAGGCCTTCAACCCCCCCCCCCCCCTCCTGCATGCTGCATGATGAATGTCACTGGGCACTGAATACTGAGGGACACAACTTGTAAGTGTGGCCGAGAGAACCGGGTCGATTGGGAGGGGCTCAATGGAGGGGGCACGGGCCTAGAAGGCACGCACAACCTGTGGGCTGAAAACACAGATCTGGAGACAACCCTGCTCAATGTGTGCATCCAAAACCATAGATTGCAGGTAAACACAACCCCACCTGGGGATAACAACAACAATAAGAGGAGCTGATCTCACAACAAGATTCCAGAGGAGAGATAGGAACTGTCTAAAACAGCCTAACAACAACAGCGCATGCAGCGGGGTTTAGCTTTGCCCCAGCCGTGTTTCGCTCACGCAAGGAGAGCAAAGCACAATACCATCCAGTACAGGGAACGGGTCATGTGGTGGTACCGGGTACGGGGACCTTGGCCGCTCTCCTCGACTGCATCAAGACCACAGTGTTACCAGCCAGAAGTGGGAAACCCAAAAGACCACGTGTGACCATACACCACACAGGCAGGCAGCGGTGAGTACTACCATCTATCTACTCCTACTAGTGCGACACTGTCGGAAACCTGCGGCATTGGGGGGAAGGGGCCAGCGCAACAAATGAAGCTAGACAAATTCGCATGCACAAAAGTTCAGACGGAAATGACAGACCAAGCAACCACCCAAGCGGCAAGCCATACAATGTCAGACAGACAAGATGTTACGCTGCAGGACATTATGACCACACTAAATAAGGTACAGACCTTTTTGGAATCGCGTATAGGTACGGTCTCTGTAGAACTCCCACTAATTTGTGGGGACTTTAAAAAAATGACCACAAGAGTAACGAAGGTGGAAGCAACAGCAGTGACCCTTTGCGAATACACAGCCGCTCTCAAACGCCAAGTAAAATAACTGTAAGCTGAGAGTATAGTGCTGACCGCTAAACTTGATGATTACAAAGGCTGCTCGAGGCATAATCATTTTAGAATTATTAGTGTGTCAGAGGGGACGGGGTGGCCAGCACTGGACCTGTTTGTGGAGAACCTCATTAAGAACCATCTGCAGCCACGAGGTCTATCCAACTATTTTTCAGTGGAGAGGGCCTACCGTGTCCCGAGTGGCAGGCCAGGACCGGGAGTCCCTCCCAGGCCTATATTGGCCTGCATTTTTTTTTGTAAAATATTTTTTGTAAAATTGCTTGTCATCTGCATATGATATCATCTTTGATCTTCCGAACCCTGGGGGACACCCAATTTAGGGGGTGCGTGGCAGACAAGTATGGAGGGGCATGGATCTGAAAGGAGCGATCCGATAAAAAAGACGCAAACCAGGCCAAGGCCCCGTCGCTGACCCCGATCTCCCCGAGACGATGCAGCAGAATCTCATGGGAGACCGTGTCGAAGGCCACACTAAGATCGAGCAGAATCAATGCTGAGGTGTTGCCCAGGTCCTGTGATGCCCTCAGTTGTTCTGTGACTACCAGCAGGGTGGATTCCGTGCTGTGCTTAGGCCGGAATCCGTTTTGTGACCTGTCCAAGATCTCATTCACTTCCAGATACTTGGTCAAGGTGATATTAAAATGTGATTCCATCACCTTGGCCAAGTAAGGGAGTAGAGATATAGGCCGGAAGTTCTCTGGTAGAGATGCATCCAGTGTATGCTACACACACAAACAATATTACTATTATAAACAAATTGCATAAAATTACATAGAATTGTTTTCTCCACTGTCACATAAAGCTGCCCTTAGCCCCCTGAGTAATAGATGGTAAACACAATTGTCAAAAAATATCCCCATGAGTAATTTACTTGTTGTTACTCCCTGCTGCTGGAAGTTCTTCTTCTGTCCTAGGAATTGAAGTGGATCTAGCGGTTCATCTCATGTTACAACTGCCTTAGGGAGATGGTAACCAGCCGCTCGAGCAGGATTCTCATGGCCCTGAGCGGAAGTGGTAACCCTTTCACAGTTGCACAGACACTTTTTTGCTGTCTCTTCTTTTGTTTTTGTAATCTTTCCCAGCTCTGCAAATCTGGATTGATTTTGGAAAAAACATTTAAAGTTGCATATTGACACATAGCTAGCAAGAGCAGAGTCATGTTTTAAATTGAGCATTTAAAATCCAAGAGGTCTGGCTTTGACAAGTCTGTGATTTTTTTTTTTTTGCAAACACATGCAGCAGACTATAAAAGTGTTAAGGTTATGAAAAGTAAAACTGCTGCAATCAAAAGGTGGAGGGCATATGCTTGCAAAAAAAGAAAGTTGACATCACGAAAATAAAAAAAGTAAACAAATTAATTAATGGCAGAAATGAAAGCAGATAATAGACTGCAAGCCCTGTCATGGAAGTCTACTACGTTCAACCCAGAGGTCCACATGTGCCAGAGCAAAATCCATCAGCCATGGAGAAAAGAGCCAATAGCTGAATTGGACTGACTCATTATTCCATGCTATAGACTTTGGTGTATGAAGCAAATGTGAATGACACTTGAACAGACCAGTGGATAAAGAGGGGTTGATTGAAAGTCTATCTTTGTTTTTTTAAATAATTTTTAGGGAAAAAACAAGGACGGAGAGACAGCTAAAGTTAAGTAAAATGATCAAAATAAGTAGAAATACAATGAAAAAATAATTAAGATGGCTTAACATCATGCCGTGGAACTGGTGCATCCATCTCCTGCCCCAGGTGATGTTGTGTTGTCCTGCTTCTGTCAGTATAGATTGGCCAGTAGTGTACCACCTGCAGGTGGATGATTGTGAATCATTTTAAGTAGTAGATGCCCCTGCACACATCCAACCAATCGGCCACCCTGTTTGAGAAGGGAGGCTAATATGCCTGAAAGCTTCTGCTAACATATGTACTTCCTTATATCCCGACTATTGTCAGGATTATAAGTACAGCACTGTTAAACTTACAATAATTTACAGACTCCTCTGGCTTTTGCTAATAATACATGTAAAGCAAGATGATTTTGAAGAACCATAGGCCTTATCGAAAACATCTCCCCATCTACAAGTAACAAGATTTGAGCCGTATTCACAGAGAACTTATCCACTAGCGTTGCCAATTTTCTAATTTTCACATCATTCAAAATCACACCCAAGCAAGGTATCATGGCACCATACACATCCCCAACGATTTCTCCAGCACTTACACTTCGTCTTCCTCTGTAAGATCTTTTCCCTTCCAAAGTCCATAAATCATCCACATGGAAGACTTTAGGAATTACCACAACAAAACAACACATACCATACCAATTCTTGGGCAAACTCACATAAGCACTTTTTCCACACACAAAATACACATTTGGCACTATGGTTAATTTATCCAAGAGCACTTTCCTTATCGATTCCTCAATTAAGAAAATGTGTTCACAATCACTCTCACCCACAAATATCTTGTCATAATATGTTGAAGGGTTTCTAATGCACAACTTCCCTTTTTGCTGGAAATCCAAAGCTATTGGTCCAGAACTGCATTTTGCTTTATGATCTAATTCTTCCTGGGTCCATGGAATAACTGTATGCTTTGGAACTGGTCTAAATATAGTCTGCCTATGCCGATCTTCTATCTAATCTACAAACTTCTTCTCAATGTCAGATAACATACAGGTCAGATTGTGTCTATGGCATAAGATGTATCTAAAGTAATAGTAGGCACAAATTATGTTGACATCCTCTCTATCTCCTTATAATATTCATATTTATTCATGTACTTAAGGACTGGAACTTCTGAGAGTACTACATCATAATTGGGGAAGTAGTACTCAAAATGTGCCTTACCATAAAACATGCTCAACAACACACAACATGTGATGCCATATGTCAAAGGTAAATTATGGTATTGAATACCTTCTTCTACTGATGCTGGCAATTGCATACACACATAACACTCTTTCGCTTCCATTGTATCGACACACTCATACAACAAATGAGCATATGCATTCAACATGAAATCACCTTTTGACAAATCGATATGTAACATCTGACTAGTTTCCCTGATCATATCTCTAACTTTTGCGGATGTACCCTCTTCTATGTCTGAAGCAGGTGGGGTAGATGTCGCCTGTTCCCCATTCTTTTTAGCATCATGAGACCCAACCAAAGATGTAACAATCACCATAGTTATGACATTAAGCACCACGTCAATAAGGGTACCAATTATACAATTCTGCTCGCGTCCTGAGTTTCCAGTCTCCATTTTGAACCACTGTTGGATTTCTTGAGGCACAAACAAAATCAATAAAGTCCCTTTCTTATTTCTTTGCCTTATCCTGTAATTTACAATGTCTTTTTATTTTCTGTTTTTCATTCGATTATTAAAATTGTCAGTCCAATATTACTAACCTATTGAAGAGATGTAGTCAGTCCTAGCCCTTAAAGCTTCTTCTATTGAAAGTCCATACTTTACATCTTCTTCCACTGGGGCCTAGGTTATATTCTTTCTAAAGCTAATAAGATCTTCTTTCACAGTTTAAGCTTCATTGTTAATGATATTAGATCCAAGCATGGCAAGAACAAGCTGTAAAATTTCTGCATGAATTTCTCCCATTTCCTGTGCAGTGGGCTGTCGACCAAAGGTAGGGAAAGCAACCTGGTTAAGGATCAGAAATCGCAAGCCACTCAGCCTTGGTAATTCAGGTGCTATCAGAGTCAGAATTCCAAAAGCATCAACTCCAGGGACCAGCAACTGAATATCAGAGGGAAACAGAGGTAGCAAACAACCCCAAAAGGGCGGCAGTCCAACTAATCGGAGAGAACTCCCATCAACCATTCACCTCCATATACTCACTCATCTCCTCAGCCAGTATAAAAATGGTAAGGATGCACACAGGCTGTACTATGGGTTTAGAGATGGGTTCCACATTCATTCTCACACCGCTCCAAAATCAGTTCCACCCAAGTATCATTTGTCAGTTCTGCAACACATGAGGTGGTGCAAGAAAGGTTCATAAACGAGGTGAACATGGGGAGGGCTGCAGGAGCGTTCAGCTCTCCTCCATGCACGTCCCTGGTTAGTTCACCCCTGGGTCTGGTCCCAAAAAAGGAACCAGGCAAATTCTGTTTGATACACAACCTCTCCTATCCCACTGGGTCATCTGTGAATGATTGTTTTCGACCAAAAGCTGTGCACAGTGCGGTTTACCACCTTTGATGAGGCCATTGCAAAACTATAGAGGCTAGGCAGGGGGGCTCTTGTGGCCAAATCGGACATAGAGGCGGCTTTCCAACTTCTGCCAGTGCATCCGGATGATACTCGCTTACTGGGTTTTACTTTTGAGGGTCAGTATTTTCTCGACTTGTGCCTGCCCATGAGATGCTCCATAGCTTGACTGTATTTGAGACATTCAGTAGATTCCTGAAGTGGACTTTGAGGGACTTGGTTGACGTGTATTTAACAAGGACCCCCTGAAAGTGAGGATACGATGGTTCCTAGGTCAGGGAAAACAAGCTTTCGACAAAAAACAACCTAGGCAACTAATGTTTTAAGATATATAACAATATGCTATATAAGGACAAATGGCTACAGCTTATTACAAAAAATACTTATTTTATTATTAGTTTTCAGACATTTAGAAAAATCAATGACATAAATGCAATTAAAAAATAACAATTCAACAATATTGGAATCATATATCATACATTATCAATACAGATCATACATTCAAAACAATATACAGGTTAAAAAGAGATTAAAAATCTAAGAGACCCATTCTGCCACTTAGATTTTTAATCTCTTTTTAACCTGTATATTGTTTTGAATGTATGATCTGTATTGATAATGTATGATATATGATTCCAATATTGTTGAATTGTTATTTTTTAATTGCATTTATGTCATTGATTTTTCTAAATGTCTGAAAACTAATAATAAAATAAGTATTTTTTGTAATAAGCTGTAGCCAATTGTCCTTATATAGCATATTGTTATATATCTTAAAACATTAGTTGCCTAGGTTGTTTTTTGAGGGACTTGGTGTCATCTGATTATGTGGTGCATTACTTGGATGATCTTTTGTTCAGGGGTCCCCCGGGTAACCTGGCATGCAAAAGGGCCCTCCAGGGCTTCCGGCAGCTGGTGCAGGCTTTGGGGGTCCCCCTAGCAGAGGACAAGACTGAAGGTGCCACATTATGCTTGTCTTTCATGGGTTGAGATAAACTCAGTGTCAGGGAAGTGTAGGTTGCCTCAGGAGAAGGTAATGTTGTTTGGGGACTCAGCTAGCACCTGTTTAGCATCCAGGAAGGTCATGTTGCACCAGTTGTGGGTCTTAGTGAGGTAGTTAAACTTCACCTTGAGGGTGCTACCCATGGGGACGGTCTTTTCAAAGAACATCATCAGGGCAATGATTGGTCTACAGGCAAAACACTACCACACTAGATTGTCTGTAGAAGTCAGAGAGGATTTGGAAACATGGACGTTTTTTTTTTTTAGATTATTTTAATGGAACCATCTTGTGGAAGCAACCAGCAGGACCAGCAAGGAGGTACAACTCTACATGGATGGGGTGGGCAGGATTGGTTTTGGGGCGGTGTTGGGCTCTAGGCGGTGCATGCATAATTAACCAGGTGATTGGGTGGCATCTTGGATCACACGCAATGTTACTTTTCTTGAATTATTCCACATCATTGTTGTCTTACACATCTGGGGTGTCTCACTAGCCATTAACTGGTTTCATTTTTGGTCAGACCGTATGTCAGTGGTCATGGCAATCAATAATCAGAGCGCAAAATGCCAGTTGATGCTACGGTTGCTTACAACATTGATTCGCTTATGTCTCTTGCATAATGTGCATTCTTCTGCCAAGCATGTACTAGTGGTGGATAATGCAATTACTGACGCTTTGTCTCAGTCTCAGTTGGCAGAGTGCAGGGCGAATGTCCGCAAATGAATGAAGTGATGTCGGAGCTCCCAGGGGAGTTGTGGAGGCTTGGTGCCCCATTGCCACAAACTTAATTGCGTGTGCACAAAAAGGTTTTGGGTCCGAACGACTGACCAGCCTGGACCTCAACAATTGCGAAACAGAACAAAGTGGCTAGCCAGGATACTTTAAATCCAAATTAGAACTCACACAGCCCATATGTACTGCGTGACCAGGCCATTTGTTTACCAAAACATTTATTTTAGATTTGTAATCAAGTTTCGAAATTCATAAGAACATGTCATCAAAAAGGAAAACACTGTCAAAAAAACAGTCAAGTCAAATGCAAAAACAAACAATTGTGTGCACAATAAATCCAAAATATACATACATGAAAACTGAATATTCAAATAATTACATGACACCAAAATGCGACTTAGAAAACATTACACACATTTCAAATAAATTGAGATCAAAAGAACATTCAACATATAAGGAAAAAACCAGTCCTTTGACTAGAATACCAGTGGACAGGCAGAATTAGAGGTGGAAAACAACTGCCTGCCTGTCTCACAAAACCTGTGACTAGATGTTTTAGTCTGGTTACACGCAAGGGCCCACAAGAGTGGAGTAATTTGATCCCTAGCTGCGCCCTTCTTTTCTGTCACAGGCTGGGGGTCAACGCGTTTCGAACCAAGGTGAGTAAAGGTTCTCCTCAGGACAGGGACTGGGTACAATCTTCACTGTAAAAAATTGGAAAGGGTGGCGTCAAACTAATAGTGTCACAGTTGAAGAAACCTCTCTGTGTGTCCAAATATACATAAAAAAGTTACCTGCACCACGAGCAAAAGAGATTGCAGGAGTGGAGGTAGACTGTAAAACGGGACCATTAATCTGTGGAGGAAATGGATATGATGAGTGGCAAAAGGGGTGATAGAAGTAATTATTAGGGCACCATCACCGTGTTCCTGTATTTAGATGGCAAGTAAGTACCTGAATCCAGTTATGGGGATGTCAAATAGCAGTGCGCCCACGGAGCGGTACGCTGTTTGGAGGTTGCAAGGTTCACATTCCTTGTGTCAACTGGAGAAGGAAAGATAATAACGGAAATTCATATCAGACAGCGAACACCAACTGGGAGGATAGATATCCATCAGATCGTGTGAATCGCTGCTCCTACCTGCACGCCGTATACCAATGAAGCCGGCTGTGTAGAATCGAGGAGTCTTAGTTGAGTGAAATTTCGTTTTCGGCGGGAGTACTTCAACCGCACAGAGCCGCTACAGAAAGCAAAAGAGATAGACGCGAGTGTCAATGCTTAACACAGCGGGCGAATTATCTGCTGCGGTCGGCTCAGAAGCTCGAAAAAAGGACTTACATGTGCACCAGGGATTTAATCTAAACAGGGGCCGGAGGCGTTCAGGGCGTCCGGGACGTGGGCTTGTTTGAGTGATACTGAGTGCATTCCTAATGAAAACTCAGAAAGCGAGGGAGGACACCGGGAAATGCTAAGGATGCTGGTACTTGGAGTCCTGCCTATCAGACTGGTATAGCTAAAACCCCGTTGTCATTATTGCACAAATTCTTTAACCATTGCCTGTTAGTGTGCCGGCACAAACAGTGTTTTGACAAAACAAAATGTCTCACATTTTTAACAGAACGGATTTTCAAAAACACTGAAATTTTGGATACAACGATCGTTTGGGAAAGGTATATATATACAAACACGCACACCGCATCTAGGCGCATTCCCATGTCAATGATATAGGATCTCATCGATGTTGTAGAGACCTGGGAAGCTGGATGTCGCCACTATTTGAAACAATGCCACTCACCAGAACTGAATATTAGGGAAAGTAAAATTTAAAAAGAATATAGTGCAATGCTAGGCAGCACGGCTAGTGCTCGAATGCAGAAAAGACCATGGAATTAGAGGTTGCCCAGTTCCGACATTTCATTAAGGCCAGAGTTCGAAGTGTCAAATTTCAGAATGAGATAGGCCTCTTTTTGGGAGAGGCGTGTGTCTGGGTGCCCACTGCCGCATCTGATGACCGCTGAGGACTCTCACAGCTCCATTGGTTTCCCATTTCATACAACAAAAACACTCAGCCAATGACATCAGATGGACCGTGCTTGCGGTCATCAGAGGCGGCAGTGGGGACCCAGACACACGCCTCTCCCAAAAAGAGGCCTATCTCATTCTGAAATTTGACACTTCGAACTCTGGCCTTAATGAAATGTCGGAACTGGGCAACCTCTAATTCCATGGTCTTTTCTGCATTCGAGCACTAGCCGTGCTGCCTAGCATTGCACTATATCCTTTTTAAAATTTACTTTCCCTATTATTCAGTTCTGGTGAGTGGCATTGTTTCAAATAGTGGCGACATCCAGCTTCCCAGGTCTCTACAACATCAATGAGATCCTATATCATTGACATTGGAAATGCGCCTAGATGCGGTGTGCGTGTTTGTATATATATACCTTTCCCAAACGATCGTTGTATCCAAAATTTCAGTGTTTTTGAAAATCCGTTCTGTTAAAAATGTGAGACATTTTGTTTTGTCAATACACTGTTTGTGCCGGCACACTAACAGGCAATGGTTAAAGAATTTGTGCAATAATGACAACGGGGTTTTAGCTATACCAGTCTGATAGGCAGGACTCCAAGTACCAGCATCTTTAGCATTTCCCGGTGTCCTCCCTCGCTTTCTGAGTTTTCATTAGGAATGCACTCAGTATCACTCAAACAAGCCCACGTCCCGGACGCCCTGAACGCCTCTGGCCCCTGTTTGGATTAAATCCCTGGTGCACATGTAAGTCCTTTTTTCGAGCTTCTGAGCCGACCGCAGCAGATAATTCACCCGCTGTGTTAAGCACTGACACTCGCGTCTATCTCTTTTGCTTTCTGTATCGGCTCTGTGCGGTTGAAGTACTCCCGCCGAAAACGTAATTTCACTCGACTAAGACTCCTCGATTCTACACAGCCGGCTTCATTGGTATACGGCGTGCAGGTAGGAGCAGCAATTCACACGATTTGATGGATATCTATCCTCCCAGTTGGTGTTCGCTGTCTGATGTGAGAGTCCGTTATTATCTTTCCTTCTCCAGTTGACACAAGGAATGTGAACCTTGCAACCTCCAAACCGCGTACCGCTCCGCGGGCGCACCGCTATTTGACATCCCCATAACTGGATTCAGGTACTTACTTGCCATCTAAATACAGGAACACGGTGATGGTGCCCTAATAATTACTTCTACCACCCCTTTTGCCACTCATCATATCCATTTACTCCACAGATTAATGGTCCTGTTTTACAGTCTACCTCCACTCCTGCAATTTCTTTTGCTCGTGGTGCAGGTAACTTTTTTATGTATATTTGGACACACAGAGAGGTTTCTTCAACTGTGACACTATTAGTTTGACGCCACCCTTTCCAATTTTTTACAGTGAAGATTGTACCCAGTCCCTGTCCTGAGGAGAACCTTTACTCACCTTGGTTCGAAACGCGTTGACCCCCAGCCTGTGACAAGAAAGAAGGGTGCAGCTAGGGATCAAATTACTCCACTCTTGTGGGCCCTTGCGTGTAACCAGACTAAAACATCTAGTCACAGGTTTTGTGAGACAGGCAGGCAGTTGTTTTCCACCTCTAATTCCGCCTGTCCACTGGTATTCTAGTCAAAGGACTGTTTTTTCCTTATATGTTGAATGTTCTTTGATCTCAATTTATTTGAAATGTGTGTAATGTTTTCTAAGTCGCATTTTGGTGTCATGTAATTATTTGAATATTCAGTTTTCATGTATGTATATTTTGGATTTATTGTGCACACAATTGTTTGTTTTTGCATTTGACTTGACTGTTTTTTGACAGTGTTTTCCTTTTTGATGACATGTTCTTATGAATTTCGAAACTTGATTACAAATCTAAAATAAATGTTTTGGTAAACAAATGGCCTGGTCACGCAGTACATATGGGCTGTGTGAGTTCTAATTTGGATTTAAAGTATCCTTGCTAGCTACAAACTTAATTGCAGCATTCCTGGCACCCAAGACCAAACGTTTGTACGAGAAGGCTTGGTGGGTGTATGACTCATCCTTATGTTCTGATGACGCAACCGATATGTTTTCTCCAGAGGGGGTGCTGGTTTTTCTTATTAGTCAGAGGGACGGGAGAAAAACATAGCACTAGTTTGTCAACAATCACCATTTTTTGCAGGGATAAAGGGGGCTAGGAATCCTATCAAGGACTTTAGGGTGTGCAAGACAATGAGAGGATGGGAGCATATGGTCCTGGCTGTGAAAGATGGCCGGCAACCTATCAACATGAAGACATTAGTGACAATATTGAGGGTTTCGCAGCAGGTTTGTCTGTCCCAGTACAAAGTGAAGTTATTCAGCCTCGCTTACTCGCTGGCCTTTTTTGGTGCCTTTTGCGTTTCGGAATTGGTAGCTTCCTAAAAAAAAGGCAAAGAGGGGATTTAGAGATACCAGACATGCTTATGGAGGGAAGTCATAAACAGACCTGCAAGGGAAGGGCATGTGGGTGAAACTACACACTACCCCAGACACCTTTTATTGCCCAGAGACTTCGTTTAGGGATTTCCTTCTAGGGTGACCAAGTGTGGCATCAACCGCTGTTAGTGCACAAGGATAGAACACCAATGACTTAACATCAGTTCACACGATGTGTAGGCATTTGCTGACCCTTCCGGGAAAGGACTCTGGCCAGGTTAGTTCTCATTCCTACTCCATCAGTGCTGCCGGTACACAGACATAATATCGAAATTTAAATATCGATATACAATTATATCGAAGTTTAAATATCGATGTAACACAATATCGAAGGTAAGTAATATCGATACTATTTAATATAGATATCAGTAATATCGAAGTTAAATATATCGATGTGTAGTAATATCGATGTAAATAATTTCGATGTTACTAATATCGATTGTCTAATATTTTTTTTGTATATTATAATGTATATAATATGTTTTTAAGTATTTATTTATGTAATTTAATTAAATTTAGCATTTTAGTTCAGTAGCGGGTTGTGGGTTTATAGGGGAATAGGGTGGGAAGTAATTTAATTATGTTAAAATAAGTAGTATTTAGTAGGAATTAATAATTACATTTAATTAATTGGTAATACATTTTAATTAATTGGTAATAATTTTTAATTAATAGATTAATTGATAAATATGTTATGTAGCGGGTTGTGGGTTTATAGGGGAATAGGGTGGGAAGTAATTTAATAATGTTAAAATAAGTAGTAATTAGTAGGAATTAATAATTAAATTTAATTAATTGGTAATTAATTTTAATTAATTGGTAATAATTTTTTTTCAGTTCAAAATAAGCTTTATTGAAAGTTTTGAAAAAGTCATATACACAATTTAAATACACGAAAGCATGAACTTGATACAGAAAGAATAAATGAAACACATGAGATCGAGAATCAAAAATCAAAAATAGATAAGAAAAAACAGTTCATATGAGATAAGTACAAAAAGAAAAAAGAAAAATACCAGCTAGAAGATAAAGAGTAATACAATACTTTGATAATAAGAAACAACATAGCAATTTTGTGAATATTATGAAAAAGAAAAAAAGATAATACAAAAAGAGGAACTCAAGGAGATTTAGCAACTTCTTGTTGAAAGGGAGATTTGGGCAGAGAACGAAGGGCACAAGAATCAAAAAATGAAGTAACCGGGTCCCATAACTGCTTTCGTTTTGGGGCTAAAACAGGTGGATAAACATATGTTGTATCTAATCTATGATTATAGCACACAGCATACCACCAAGCCTGATAAGAAAGTTTAATTAATAGATTAATAGATAAATATGTTATGTAGCGGGTTGTGGGTTTATAGGGGAATAGGGTGGGAAGTAATTTAATTATGTTAAATTAAGTGTTAATTTGTAGGAAATATTAAATAAGTTTTAATAATTGGTAATTATTTTTAATTAATTGGAAATTAATCATGTAATAGTTTAATTTTTGATTAATAAATGTAATTTTTTATTTATAAGTATGTTATTTTAACTCCTACGCTATCCAACACTTTCCCTACTGTTGCACTCTCTGGAGTGGGAATAGTAATTTTTACCCCTACGCTATCCAACACTTTCCCTACTGTTGCACTCTCTGGAGTGGGAATAGTATTTTTTACCCCTACGCTATCCACCACTTTACCTACTATTGCACTCTCTGGAGTGGGAATAGTAATTTTGACCCCTACGCTATCCAACACTTTCCCTACTGTTGCACTCTCTGGAGTGGGAATAGTAATTTTTACCCCTACGCTATCCAACACTTTCCCTACTGTTGCACTCTCTGGAGTGGTAATAGTAATTTTTACCCCTACGCTATCCAACACTTTCCCTACTGTTGTACTCTCTGGAGTTGGAATAGTAATTTTTACCCCTACGCTATCCAACACTTTACCTACTGTTGCACTCTTTGGAGTGGGAATAGTAATTTTTACCCCTACACTATCCACCACTTTCCCTACTGTTGCACTCTCTGGAGTGGGAATAGTAATTTTTACCCCTACGCTATCCAACACTTTCCCTACTGTTGCACTCTCTGGAGTGGGAATAGTAATTTTTACCCCTACGCTATCCACCACTTTCCCTACTGTTGCACTCTCTGGAGTGGGAATAGTAATTTTTACCCCTACGCTATCCAACACTTTCCCTACTGTTGCACTCTCTGGAGTGGGAATAGTAATTTTTACCCCTACGCTATCCACCACTTTCCCTACTGTTGCACTCTCTGGAGTGGGAATAGTAATTTTTACCCCTACGCTATCCAACACTTTCTCTACTGTTGCATTCTCTGGAGTGGGAATAGTATTTTTAACCCCTACGCTATCCAAAACTTTAACTACCGTTGCACTCTATGGAGTGGGAATAGTAATTTTTACCCCTACGCTATCCAACACTTTCCCTACTGTTGCGCTCCCTGGAGTTGGAATAGTAATTTGTACTCATACGCTATCTATGTTAATAATTTTATTATTATTAATTTTATGTTGTTATTAATTGTTATTTATAAAAATAAATTATGTTTCTAAAATTATTTATATATATTTAATGTATGTATTTTTTAGTACTTTTATGTTGTTATTAATTGTAATTTATATTACTATTGTATGTATATAAATTTATATTTATATTATTATATTTTTATATATTTATAAGTTATTAAAATAATTAATTTAGAGGTATTATTAATGAAAAATATACTAAGTATTATACATTTATTAATAATTATTTTTTTACATTAATTGTTAATATTTTATAATATATTATATTTGTAAACATGTTTATTACATTCATAATTATTAGTTTGTTAATATAATATTTTTATTTAATTAAAATATAACGATATTTACCAAAAAATGATATTTTTTACATTCGATATATTTTTTCCGATATTTTGGTACTTACCTTTTTAAAGATAGCATCCCGATATTTTGTCCCTCGATATTTGTGTTGCGATATTTTTGCATATCGATATTCTGTCTATCGATAATTAGTCAGACATTCAGTGCTGCCACCACAGCAGCAGGAGGGGTCTTCCAGCAGAGGCAATCAAAAGGGTGGAGCAATGCGTTCAGCATGTTTTGAGTGTGGTGTGCAATCAAATCTGGTCTAGATAGAGGAACGGTGACGAAGGGTCCTCTAGCTATGGTTACAACAGCAATTCAATTTCTTTACACAATTAATAAGAACGGGCCAGTGCACGTATGTTGGTGCAGGCATTCCTTTATTTGCAGTTCCAGCCTGGAGAAGGGCTAGCGGAAAGTGGGATTTGTGCACCACTGGGTGGTTATTGGGGGTCTTAGATTGCAGAACCTTTTTGGACATCTAAGGCAGGCATTGGAGAGAGATGAAGTGCCCACAACTGTTATTTTCGTCATTCATGCAGGAGGGAATTATATAATCCCGCTGGGTAGGCGGGGAGTGAGAGACGCCTTGTTTGTGGCCATTTCTAGGATAAGAAACTACTTACCTACAACTTCAATGCTGTGGTCGGAGGTCATTCAGCAGGCAGTCTGGGCACCAGTTAGAGCCATAATTGAGTCGGCAAAAAAGGTCAACCACTTGGTCCAAAAGATCTTGTCGGGTTCCACCAGGGGCATAATTCGACACAATTTTTTCCAGCTGAAGAAAGGGGAGCTGTTTCACCAGGATGTTGTGCAAATGTCGATCAGGGGGCAGGTACTTTTTATCCTGACTATACTGGGGCAATCGCGGAGTTCAGTCAGTGGCAATGGGGGAGAGCAATTGTGCTAGTAAGCTTATCACCCTATGGTGAGTCACTGGCAGATATTAATAAATAGGGATGAACAAGAATGGATATTTGGAGTCTGTACTGACCCCAGGAGGAGGTAGGATTTGTTTGTACACCAGGCAGGCGGGGGTGGACGACCTGCTGGTGGTCCTGGACTCTCCTACCCTAACCCGTGTCATATGGACTGATTAGAACTTTGGGGAGGCTGTTTCTGTTCGGGTACTAGAGTGGGTTGGTGCTCTATGCGGTGCCCTGGATTTCAAGTAGTGCAGTCATCTTATTGGCAAGGACTCATTGAGAGGAACAGCATGGTTCTGCATGGGTGTCCGGGAGGGGAACCAGTAGAGGGCTGTTCCGTGTTGGGGCCTTCTGGCACAATGTTCGTGGTGGATATCTCACAAGAGGAGCTGGGTGTGCCTAGAAGGTCATGGTCAAGGTTTAATGATCTGCATATCTTCCTTATTGCATTTGTAGGTCGAGCTAGACAGTGCATTCACTGTCTCTTCGAGACCTGCTGTAATCTGTCTGTGTACTTCTAGTCCAGCCCCTTTCTTGGCAATGCTTTTCATTTGTCAATGTCAGTGTCCTTTAAAAATCCTTGCTTGCTAGTGGTCAGTCCTGCCTCTTTGTCCCTCCTTTGTCTCTTCTGTTCCTCCCATAGAGCAGAAGCTTAGTACTGTCTCATTCCGCTATGGGTCTTTATCTGTTCTCAGGGAGACTATTTTTTTAGTGGTTTCCTGTGCTGTTACTGGTTGCCTGAGTTTAGCTTCAGTGCCCTAGCTGCTTACATGCAAATATAGCATTCTCCCTCCAATCTCCTTTTAATGCCACAGTTGTACTGCTTCTGCCTTTGTTACTGTTCTCCCCCCCACTGTGGCTCCTGCTCAGTTGCTTGTATTTTTATTATTAGTTTTTTTACACTTTTCGATCTCCACCATTATTTGGGCTTTTTCTTGTAGGATATTTGCTTGGTGTGGGCTTTTTTTATTGGGGATTTTTAGGTATGGCCTGCAAATGGTTTACATCCTGCCTTTTCATTGGTTCCTGTGCGGGCAACGTACTTTTCCTCTAGTGCAATTGGCTGTAGCATATTTCCCTGCATTGACAGAAGCTTGTTTAATTTACCTTTCCCCATCTCACTGCTTTTTAATGTACATTTGTAGAATTATAGAGTAATTATATGGCGTGGGCATGGGGGCGATCACCAAATTTGCCCAGATTACAAGGATGTTGAGCTGCTGTTGAGGCTGGAACACTGAGCACTCAGTACCGGAATCAGCTTTTAGGCAGCCCTGATTGGAGGAGGGGTGGGCCGCGTTGAAGGCTTGTACAGTTGGTGTTGGTCTCCACTCTTCTTTGCTCTTGGAGATCCCATGTTGTTTCAAGGATTGGAAGCAAAAGTGCTCTGTTTTATTTTTTGTTTTAAAACAACAAAGGCACCAGACTCACTGAGAGCATTCCCAAGGAGAGCTGGTAAACTCAAGGCAAAATGTAGCCTGCAGTTCCCAAAGGCTGCTCTGCACGCCTTTTGCTCTGTCGCTGCATCTCCAGCTCAGTAGGGATGCCCATTGGACAGCGGCAGATCCTCCATAGGGGTGTGGTTGCGTCACCCCACTGCTTTCTCGCAGTGCGAGAAGGCAGAAACATATCTCATGGTAAAAATACCATTTTATCTTGCAGCTTCTCGCACTGTGAGAAAGCAGAAGTGCCTGAGTGCCTGCTTGTGGGCGGTCCTGCGGTCCTGCTCGAGGGCAGGGGGGAGTGGCTTCCCCACTGTTGTAGGGCCGACCAACCCAGTCATGTGCACTCTCCTATTTTCTCCATGTAGGCTGCATGCATGCAAAATATAAATATAACATACCTTACTGCTCCACGCCGGTGTGATGGTGCAGCCGGGTCCACGGATTCCTGCTGCTTTCCTGCAGGAAAGCAGCAGGAATCCGTGGACCCGGCTGCACCATCACACCGGCGTGGAGCAGTAAGGTATGTTATATTTATATTTTCTTATCCCCCCACTCCGTCCCTCCCTTGAGCGTGCCGGCTACCGCTGAGAGAATCGAACAACGGGAAGTGTTTTGGCCGAGTTTGTAAATGTAAAAACGGGTGTATTGGGGCATAGTAAATCCAATTTTGCATGTTTCTGGTCTGAAATTGTAGGGTGTTCCTGCTAGTACTAGAGGGAATCGGACAGCGTCTGATGCCGCAGTATACAAATAAGTAACCCTGGGCAAAGCACTACGCTACGCTCGCGTAGTTTGCGCAACTTCGCACTATGCGAACTGCACGTAGCACAGTGCAAACACGCATAGCATAGCGTAGCGTAGTGCAGCAGTCATTTTTTGCTTGCTTGCGGTCCTCAACGTCAAGTTGGCGACCGAGAGCAAGCAAAATGGCATCCCGACGAGAATTTTTCTTCGTTCGCGATCAGCAACATCAAGTTGCCGATCACGAGCGTGGAAAATAAACCTCCCGGCGAGATTCTCAATGCTGGGAGGTCAGGTTTTTCATTGCGAGTGGTCGCATATGCTCGCGACCGCTCGCGATGAGAAACTACCTGTCCACATTGAGAAAGCTGCTGCTCGAGTAAAAATCTACTTGAGCGGCAGAAAACTCCAGCTCGCACTGTGCAAGATGCCGTTTTCAATAATTGCACAGTGCCGGTTGCATATCCGCACTGTGCAATCATTGAAAACAGCATCTTGCACAGTGCAAACAGGTTACTACACAGTTCGCCAAATGCTACGCATAGCTCGCGTAGTGCGAAGTGCACTTTACGTTGCTTCGCGTAGCGCTACTTCCCGAACTACGCCCACCCTTACAAATAAGTGACATGCTAGTGTGTGAACGCTTGTGACCAAAGGAAACGGGCAGCATCATCACACACATAAGCGACATGCTAGAGTGTGCACAAGCACACATAGAGGAAAACAGTGAGTGCCTTTACTAGTCAATACACAAATATGTGGCATACCAGGCTGTGCTTGCTTTTCCTTATTGCGAAAATGCTATTGTATGCAACTGTAGTGAGTATATACATTGTATCAGGGCTGATCGTGTGTGCTTGGAAGCAAGTGGAAACTGACTGTAGCCTTCTAGCAGCACACATCAGCTCAAGCCATCTATGTATGGAAAGTTGTGTTTTGCTCAGTGACGTAGCTGGGGGGGTAGAGTGTGGAGGGGTGCTTTGGGGGGCAGCGACAAGCGCAAAGCGCAAATAAAATAAATAAAAGGTACGTTTTCTTTAATTATTCTCCCTTCAGCCTCTCCGCTCATCCTGATCTGCTGCCAGCACCCCCACCCCACTGTCCCCCACCAGCCCCCGCTCTTACCTGCTCCACCCATCACTGGGAAGCAAAAATAGGGATCGCCCCGGGCGGCAAACGTTCTAGCTGCGCCACTGGTTTAGGGCCTAGTTTCAAGGTGAAACTTCGGCACGATCTGCGACTTAGTAAAGTTGCAGGTATTGCGTGTTTTTGAAATCCAATTGTGGGGTGATCCAGGTGGGTGGTAGTGGGGCGATCCAGGTGGGTGAGAGTGAGGCGGAGGGGTCGGGATCTATCAGAGGAATGCGTAATTTTGGGTGAAATGGATTTTAGGGTTTGCGTTAGGTTGCCACACTAAGTATTTTGGGTACCGGCTGCCACTGCCATTAGAGGAGGGGGTGGGGAAGAGGCAAGCTTGGCGCTTTGCAAGTTTCAAGCAATCTATCAGGGGTTTGTAAAGTGCGCTAGTCACCCATGAGAGTCTCAAGACGCTGGGTGGGGGGGAGCAGCTCCAGATCAGTTGAAGAGCCAGGTCTTGCGGTCCTTCCTGAACGTGTGCAGTGTCGGGTAGCGTCTGATGTTCACAGGGAGCTCGTTCCAGGTCTTGGCTGCATTGTAAAAGAAAGCTCTCCCACCTGCTCTGTTTCTGCGGATGCGGGGGACCTCTGCCAGGGCGAGGTTGGTGGAACGAGGTTCTTCTTGGGTACGTGGAAGGAGACTCTCTCATTGAAGTATTTGGGTCCGATGTTGTGGAGGGATTTGTAGGTGTGGGTGACGGTTTGAAGGTGACCCTCTTCTCAATGGGGAGCCAGTGGAGATCTTTTAGGTGTTTGGTCATGTGTTTGTGATGCTGTGTCCTGAGTACAAGTCTCACTGCAGCGTTCTGGATGGTTTGGAGCTTGTGTAGGAGAGTTCTGTTGATTCCAGCGTATAGGGCGTTGCTGTAGTCCAGTCTGCTGGTTATTAGTGCGTAGGTGACGGTACTTCTGCAGTCGGGAGGGAACCATTTGAAAGTCTTGTGGAGGATGCGCAGGCAGTTGAAACTGGTGGAAGCGACAGCATTGATCTGCCGGTTCATGGAGAGGTCCACCAGGTGTTGTCCCGTGCGGAGGTGCAGGATCCGAGGATGAGGACCTTGGTCTTCTCTGAGTTGAGCTTCAAACAGCTGTTTTTCATCCAGTCTGCGACGTTCTTCATTCCTTCATGGAAGCAGAGTCTGGTGTCTTCGGGATTCTTCGTTAGTGAGAGGATGAGTTGGGTGTCGTCGGCATAGGATACTATGCTGAGTCCATGCTGTTTGACGATGGTGGTAAGGGGGGCCATGTAGATGTTGAAGAGCATTGTGCTGAGCAATTATCCTTGGGGCACTCCGCAGTTGATATCGGTGGGTTCAGAGAGGAAGAGGGGAGTCTGATCCTCTGGGTTCTGCCAGAGAGAAAGGATTGGATCCAGTCAAAGGCTGCTCCTTGTATCCCTACGTCGTGAAGTCTGGCTGTGAGCTTGCTTTGAGAAACGGTGTTGAAGGCTGCGGAGAGGTCTAGAAGGATGAGGGCCGCAGTGTGTCCCTGGTCGAGTATCATGCGGATGTCATCAGTGGCAGCGAGGAGGGCGATCTCAGTGCTGCGGTTGCTGCGGATTCCAGACTGGGAGACATCTAGGATGGTGTTCTCTTCGATGAAGGCGGTCAGCTGGGCTTTTACAAATCTCTCTGTGACTTTGGCTGCAAAGGGGAGGAGAGAGATTGGCTGGTAGTTTTTCAGGTCCGTTGAGTCGGCCGTAGGTTTCTTGAGGAGGGGTTTAACCTCCACCTGCTTCAAGTCGTCTGGGAAGATGCCAGATCTGAAGGAGGCATTGATGGTCTTTCCTAGTTCGGGGCAATGGCGGCGGCGGCCCTGTGGAATATGTGCGGTGGGCAGGGGCCCGTTGGAGCTCGTGAGTGGGTTTTCATCATTGTAGAGGTGATGTGTTCGACGGTGGTGGAATTCCAGGTCATGATGGTTGGCTTATCGGCGGCTGTGTCGAGGGGGTGGTGTCTGGCGTCTGTTCACTGAAGTTGTCGTAGAAGGCCTTGATCTTACGATGGAAATAGGAGCTTAGCTTGTCACAGAGTTCCTGGGAAGGAGTGATGTCTGTGGCCTCGCTGGGGTGTTTGGCGAACTGCTGTATGACGTTGAACAGTTCCTGGGTGTTGGTCGCGTTGGTCTGGACTTTGTCTCTTATGAAGGTCCGTTTGGTGTCTCCTATGCGCTGGTGGTATTCCTTCAGGGCGCTCCTGAGAATGTTCCGTGCTTCCGCGGTTTTTTGGTTTTGCCAGGTTTTCCCTAGGCATCTGCAGGAGCGCCTGGCATTTTGTAGTTCTGTGGGGAACCAGGCACACTTCAGAGGGTGTTGTTTGGCGGGGTGGGGGAGGGGTGCGAGCTTGTCGGCGCAGCAGGAGATCCATCGGTGAAATTCTTTGGCTGCGGAGTTGGTGTCGGTCGTGGTGCTGGGGGGATCTTGCAGGAGGGTGTTGTTAAGGTGTTCATCTGTGACCTTGCTCCAGTTCCTTCGTGGCAGCTGCGGGGTGGTGAAGGTGAAATGGACGCAGTGGTGGTCCATCCAGAGGGGGTGGGTGGGGTGGCTGAAATAGATGTTTTTTCCCCCCTGCGAAGATGGGGTTGAGGGTGTGTCCAGCCCTGTGAGTGGGCGTGTTGACCAGCTGCTTTAGTCCGAGGTTGGCGAGGTTTTCGAGGAGAGTGGTGGAGTCGGGGTCGTTGAAGATGTCAAGGTGGATGTTCAGGTCCCCGAGTAGAATGTAGTCAGTGGAGGTGATGGCGAGGGGTGCGGTGAGCTCAGCGATGGTAGTTGCGGACTAGTGGTGAGGTCCCACAGATCTGTAGATGAGGGTGCCGCGAAGGGTGGTCCTCGGACTGGTCTGGATCTGGTTTGTTTCTAGTTTGAAAAGTTAACTCCCAAGGAATGAGCAGCAGCAGGCAAGCTGTCTGCATGCCTTTATCTTGTCTTTTAAAGCCTGTGCGCCCAATGCCTCATCATCACAACCTGCTAATTTGACGCTTTGAGGGGAACGAAGGTCATGGTCCTGTGATCAGCTGTGTTCCCATGCCTCCGCCTTGTAATATGGTACGCTGTAATCTGTGCCTCCCGTGGGCGCTATAAAGAGCTCATGCAGGTTTTAGAAGCCCCTCCGGAAGCATCGCAATAATTAATGATTGCCTCATGCATTCGCCTATTGCTGAAATGGGGTGGGCCTAAGTACGGGCGAATTTTGCGAATCTCGCGTTTGCGAATTTTGCGGATTTGCGAACTCGCAATCCGCAAAATCCGCAAATTCCCGCGAATTTGCAGATTTTTTTTTATGTTTGTACGGGTTTCTGCAATTTCGCGAGGGTTTTGTACAATTTCGCAAATTGCGAAATTGTACAAAACGCGTGCGAACTTGCAGAAACCCGTGCGAACACAATGTGCCCAGTAGGGTATGTGCCTCGTCTTGTGTGAATAAAAGGTCAGAGAAAGATCAGTTCAGCAGATGAAGAGAAAGAAGCTCCTGGTCACAGGAACAGCACGGGAATTACGCACGTGAAAGTCAAGGATGCAAAGCCTATCCAGCATCACAGCTGATTTTCCACGGTAGATTTGGGAAGAAGGCACACCTGTCCAGCCTCGACGATGCTCACGATTGTTTTTGGGCTAATGAATGAGTCACTGAATTTGAGCATCAACTAGTTCGAGCGACCATGTGTGTGTTACTATGCAATCGCCCCGAAGGGCGCAGGGGTCCCTTGAGTGAGCTGCAGACCTGTGCCCAGCCATGCAACTATTTTACAATGGCGCCAGCAAGCTGCCAGCGCCGTTGTAAAATAGTTACAAAGTTAGCTTGCACAGGAAGCACTTAGATAAAATAAAGCAGCACCTGCTTCGTTTTATCTAGTGGTTCCTGTGCAAGCTAACTTTGTAACTATTTTACAACGGCGCTGGCAGCTTGCTGGCGCCATTGTAAAATAGTTGCATGAGTGGGGGGTCAACTTTTGAACCCGTTACGTTCGCAGATTTTTTTTTGCGGATTTTGCGGGAAATCTGCAAAATTCGCGGATTGCGGATTTCCCAAAAATCCGCGAGCGTAACGGATTTCCTGCTCACACTTAGGTGTGCCTCAATCCCCTTAGCCTATGCAGTTTTTTCACAGTGGCTTTCATAGAGCTGGGGAAAAGGACAAGTACCCACCAGCAAAGGAATATCACCTGACTGTCCTGTAACTTTATATTAACGTATTGATGTAGCAGTATTTAAATTATGCATTCACACGGTTCTGTAACATAGCCTTTCACCCGTCTGACTTGGGTGTGAAGTACGTTCATTCATGTTATGGTGCTTATGTAGTGTGCAAGTCTGTATTCGTTTTATGATGTCTGTCTCGTTTAGGCCTCAATTTCTGAACGTGTGATTACAGTATTAAAGCCCCAAGTTAGTTGGGTAACGATCCTAGTATGTTGTATGTGGTCCGGGGAGAAGGCAATTTAAATACTAAACACTGAGCTTTAAGTGGGCGGGTCCAACCAGTGCTCAGCACCTGAAACAAGTCCCTTCGGGGCTCTGTATTTAAGTGCTTACAATGTGTGCAGCCTTCAGGTAATCAGAGCTAGTGACGCAGTCTTTATTTTTTGTGTTTTACACCACTTTACATGGTATGTGTGCCAATTTTCCTAAGTGTATTTAGTTTTCCCAGATGTGTCTCTGTAGTTTTGCATTTGATGCAGCAAATAAATATTGTGTAGCGCTGCGCCAAATGGAGTTGCCTTCAGGTCTTTTGGCGAGTACAAGGTGAGGATGGGTGTTCACGACAAAGCTCCACTGAGAGCTCTGTAATTGATGCTGGAAGCAGTGCGAGGTTCTGACAGTGCTGTCATTGTATTGGTGTTCTGACTACATGTTCATACAATCGTTGGCCTCTCTGTAGAGAGAACTAACAAATGAGACCTAAAAGAAAGCTGTGACTTTTTCCTAGAAAAGGAAACCTTTCTTGTGACTCTCACCTCTGACATTGCATGGGTAGGGTGTTAAGAGTTAGACAAACCTCTCTTAGTATCTCTCATCTGTGGAGTCCCACCCTGAATGCACTTGCATTTAGTTTTGCTGGCTTTGTTCAGTTTTTTTTCTTTGATTGTGTATAAATGTTTATTTTATATTTTGTTTGTTTTTATGTAATAAATTACTCTAAGGGCCCGATTCTGATGCGGGTTGGAAAGCTTCCCAACTGAATCGGTTTGGAAATGGTTTCCGACCCACTCGGATCAGGAGAGTCCGACCGACGGAGTATGATGCATCCGGATGCTTCCCGATCCGATTTCGCTGGACTCCCATTCACTTCAATGGAAGCATATGTTCCTAACCGCATCATAATTGGGCCATTGGTCGGTAAGACATGTTCCCGATCCAATTTGGAAGGAGAAAATGCCATTAGGAGGCCTTCCTAACTGCATCAGAATCAGGCCCTAGGTGGGAATGTTTTCCTAACCGCATCAGAATCAGGCCCTAAGTGTCTGTTGGCGCATGTGTGCACTTGTTACAGGGGGGGCTGAATCTTTAGGCAATCAGCAGAGTCGAGCTGCAGGGGCTCTTAGAAGGGGTGAAACAACAACAAAGCACCATTAACATGCACAAGGTTTTTAAAGACCTGTGAAGTGCTCGGGTGCGGCTGTGATCGGGCCCGGGAAGTGTCTGATCCCGGGCTGCCACACAAGACGGGGGGGCTGAAGCCCTTTGAGGCCAATGGGTGTTGCGCGCCTGCCGTATATATGTTATTATGCAATCCAGAGTTTAGGCATGTACGCTTTTTTGAATCGCTTTGGTACACAGAGTACTCCTTTAAACAGTTTTTTCTCAGAATAGGATCACAGCATGTGTTAAATTAGACTAACGTCCCTTGTCCAAGGCCCCTCAACCCGTGCTAGAGCATCACTTTTTGTTGTAGATTTAAAAGACCCAAACTTCAAATTTTTCTGGTAATTTTCCGGACGCTCTTCACTATCACTGAACCAGAATTTTTTGTGTCTACTTCAACAGCCCACTTATTTGTCAACAGAGACCAGGGTATTAACCCTTTCGCTGCGGCGGCTATTCCGCCGCAGAGCTAAAGGGGCGGGGCGGCCGCTCGGCCGCCGCATGCTGGTGACAGAACCGCTCCGTCACCAGCTGCGGTTGAGCTATGCTGCTGACGGAGCGGTTCCGTCATGACCCGCCCCGCTCATTAAAACTGCCGCGCAGGCGCGAAATCAGCGCCGCGGCGGCCGGGCCATGACGGAACCGCTCCGTCATCAGCACAGCCCAACTGTAGCTGAAGACGGAGCGGTTCCGTCATCAGCAGGGGAGGGGTTAATACACCTATTGTGCACTTGCATGTATCGTGTTATTTTATACCACAACATCACAAATATTGACCATTTATTTAGTGCATAGTACGCAGATCTGTTGATCTGAGGACACACTGCACCGTAGGCATGGGTAAACACTGGATTAGGAGCTGATTTCAGAAATAATTCTCACGATATGTTGATGTCACATAAAGTGTTCCATGGTTTACGGACACTGGTGCCCTCCAAGGGAGAGTCCTTCCAGGTCCACAGCCAGGACACTGGACTCCACATCCTGCACCTGGACCGGAAGTGAGAGGGTGGAGCAGGGCATTCCACCGAGGGAGGGTACAGGTACACATGAATAGAGAACATCTCCTTTATTAGTAAAGGAGAATATCTGGTAGTCAGGGTAATGGTAATACAAGACACATACCTGGCTCTGTGTCTTCTACCCTCATGCAAGTTAGGACTCAACATCTGGCTGCAAGGAGGAATAGATTCACAGGTGGGGTGGCAAGCATACTGATGTCAAATCACCCTGTTCCACAACTGAAGTTTCTGCTGTGCCAGCAAACTGACAGCTTAACCCAGTGCTGTGTGATACTAGCATACCCTCTAGGGCGGTGCTACCAGTGCCACCACACCGGGTGCTGGCTTTCTGTGGGCGCCGTATTTGCAAGTTTATTATGCTTTTAAAGTACCTGCTGCCACGTTCCTGTCCTCCAGCAATTACCAGGCAACACAAAAATGTCTAGATAACTCATGTTCTTCCTGGAGAGAGATCAGAGTTTTGTATAGTTGAGGTTTTGACTTATGTGAAGGTAGTAAAGAGGGTTAATTTGCCTACTGCAAAGAAACGTGTACCATGTAGATTACACAGTGCATATAATGTAAATAGGTCAGCAGGTTACTGCTGCTAAAAGAGACATCCTTTTGTTACTTACAATTTATACATTAAAGTCCTAATATAGAACTATTATCTTTCATCATAGAACTGCACGCACACTGCAAAGTACACATTAGAGCATATATTAATGTTGCAAAAAGGGTTAACTTGGGTAGAAATCCATTCTTTGGGCCTGATTCTGATGCAGGTAGGAAAGCATTCCCACCTAGGGCCTGATTCTGATGTGGTTAGGAAGGCCTCCTAATGGCATTTGCTCCTTCCAAACCGGATCAGGAACATGTCTTCGTGACCCAGGGCCAAATTATGATGCAGTTAGGAACATATGCTCCCATTGAAGTCAAGGGGAGTCCAACCAAATCGTATCTGGAAGCATCCGGATGCATTGTACTCTGTAGGTCGGACTCTCCCGATCCGAGTGGGTTGGAAACCATTTCCAAACCAATTCAGTCTGGAAGCTTTCCAACCCGCATCAGAATCAGGCCCTAAATATTAAAGAAAAATTCTAACCATGCTGTTTCTTTTTCGCCTCTGAGTTTGTGCTTCTCCACACCAAGCACTCGTAAATTATACTGCCTACCAGTATGGATGACATGTGACTCCTACACTTTTAGTCCTTTGGCTTATGTAACATTTCGTATACACTGATTTACACACGTATGATTGATTGTGTCTTTGTAATGTGTGTGTGATGCAAAGTGCTTTGACATCCTTTACTAGTATGAGTAGCGCTATATAACTAATTAAATGCATCTGAGGGAGAGTGCTTCTGGAGACTTGGTCACTGTTAAAGGGTGCTAGTGAGAGAATCTTTGGTGTAGGTGGTCATTGGGGGCACCAACTAACATTGTCACACTGGGGGCCACCAGCCCTAAAGCTGGCCCTCAATCTTGCGTTGTCCATCGCAGCCTACTGATCTCCTGCGGTCTTGTTTCACCCCTGACCTCGCCGGCAAGTGTTTGTGTGCTGAGTGCAACACGCTGAAGTAGCGGTGGAGGAAGCCCACTGAATCCCATAAACTGGTCCTTGGTCTCGAAATAGTGTACAAACTCATATGATAACAGCCGCAGTACATGGCAAGAGGTGGTCAATACAGGTGTTTTTAGCCAGGAGTGCCTCAGTGGGGTCACTTCTACAATGCAAAATGGCTTGTTTCAATAACAACTTACAATTCCTGTTAATTGGGAGCAGTGTGAAGAGACTGTAAGAAGGCGACATACAGGTAGGGGTGCGAGGAAGGACAGAGAAGTTTCAGCTTTACCGCTGGCCACAGAACAAAAGACTGAGCCAGGGCAGTAACGAGGGGCTTGGGAACCGCATTACTATTGTGGGGTGCTAACAAATATTTCGTCCACATCCAGCAAGACTTTTCACCCATGAAGAGAGCAGTTACAAAGATACTGGCCACACTAATGGAAAAGTGATCAGGTAAATTACCAGTAGGCTGGCCACGCAAAATAACACAGTTTCTTTGTCATGGCCTGCTGAATATACAATGACAAACGCAGTGTTATAAAATTTCCTGAATGTATTACACATGCTTACGATAAAAAGCACATTAGTGCCTAATACCAGCTGTTTCCAAAAAGCATGATAATGAGAAGACAATTGTATAAATGTAACTACAATTAAAGAAGGAGGGCAGAGTTAGAAAACAAATACGACACAAAATAGTATATACAAAACAGTGCTATAAATTAATGAAAAATTTAAATACATTCCTACAAATGAAAGCTGGAAGTCCACAGCACAGACAGCCCTGAAGTAAATAAAAGAGAAATGACTACAAAACAACCTGCAAAATGATGCTGCTGACATTGATATTTGCCACAGATATGCAGAGATCCTTAAGTCACAAGTATGAATCCTAGCTGGACCAACTCAAACAGTCATCCTTTGGGGTATATAAATTCATTATAACTGTGTTGCTTGTTATCTATAGCACTGCTGTTGAGAAGTGCGGCTCAATGATTAGAGCAGCAGACCCTGATGCAGAGGTCTAACCCGGGACCAGGGTTCAATTCCCCGCCTCGGCGGGTCTTGGGCTCAAAATTCCACGGACCTGATAATTCTCGCCTCGGTGCCTATTCCAATCATGGAGTCCCACTCTGCCACTCTGGGCCATAGTTTGCTTCATCTCCACAACGGCCCCCACAACGCTAAGGATACCTGGCCTCCACCTTGGGGGTGCCCAGGAGTGGACACCTCACAGGGAAAGCAAGGATAGATTCCACAGCGGTATTCGTATAAGCGCCTTGAGACCCTTGCGGGTGAGTAGTGCGCTATACAAGTATCAATTTACATTGCTACGTTTTGAGACGAAAAAGTGGCATGCAACAATACTCATGTGTAACTACGCACATACCCCTTTATACAAGAACGTGCCTATTTACTTCACGTACAAATACAAAACAGGCAGATGAAGTGCTTGGAGTACATATTCAGAAAAAGAGAGGTGGATTATTGTAGGAAGGTGGCTACCTGACTATGGTTACCCCAGATTTTTTGCCTTGTGTTTAGCTGGTTTTCGACTTAGTTGGCCTGGTTCCCTGCTAATCAGGGCCCCAGGCTATCTGCTCTCTCTTTAAAATGGATTCCATGTACCCTAGGTGCATAACTAAATTGGCTTGGGTCACCTTATCAGCCCCTGTACAGAGCACTGTAGGTGCCCAGGGCATAGGTGCATCCAAGGCCTACCAGGGGCTGCAGCATATCTTTTGCCACCCCTGGCTGGCTATCCAAAATTGACACAACTGGCTGATCACTCAGCTGGGGCAAGGTGGTGTAATCACCCCTTGCTTAGATATAGTATACCTATATCTAAACCTAACTGGACACATATATACCTATAAGTAACTCCTATGGCAGGCCTTAACAATCCTGGAGGCAGAGTGTGTGGTTTTATGTGAGATGGTGCTCTAGCCTGAGCTGAGCCTGTCTGCAGCTGTCGGGACCAATTCCCTTAGCTGTTCCGGGATAATGCCATACCATATACTATTAAGTGCATTATAATCCATCGCGGTTATATGTTAACTTTGGTTTGGCTTTATCAAAACATGTCGTGTAAGGTGTCATACGATTTGGAATACTATCCCCTCGACAGTCCTGTCGACGGGGATAGCATTCCACCCCTCTAGAGAGAGAAGACATGTTACTTTGCTAAAATGCGGTTGATTTTAAAAGAACCTCAGCATCACGAAATGGACGCTTCTGCCACAGACGCAAGTCTGACCTCCTGCTGCTGACTGAAACTCAGCCGAGGAGGCCTGGACAAAGGGTTTTCTGTCACAGGGAGGTGCCACACGACCCCAGACAGGAGATAGTGCATTGTAGCAGGGAGGAGATTTATTCCCACCCTTCTCTTGAGGCTTGGTTGATTCCTTCTTTTGGTCACCACCCTGGTTCTTAGGCTTGACCCTGGTTCTGACCCATTTGTCTGCCCTCTTACCCAATTCTTGTGGAGAGGTCAGATCAGAGTCTACCAGGTGTTGGTGTAATAACTGGTTCTGACAATTACTTAAGATTTGCTCTCTCATAATTAGATTGTACAATCCTTTAAAATCAGTAACCTTACTTCCCAGTAGCCAGCCTTCAAAAGCCTTAGTGGCACAATCAACAAAGTCAGTCCAATCCTGAGACTGAGTTTTCTGGGTATCTCTGAACATCAACCTGTACTGTTCAGTGGTTAAACCAAACCCATCAACCAGTGTATTCTTCAGGACTTGGTAATTGTTAGCATCCTCAGCTCTAGTAGTGAGGAGCTTATCTCTACCTTTGCCTTCAAAGGAGAGCCACAAGATAGCTGCCCAGTGACTCTGGGGGACACACTGTACAGTGCAAGCCCTCTCCAAAGCAGTCATCCATTTGTGGATATCATCCCCTTGTTTAAAGGGGGGCACTATCTTACTCAGGTGTCTAGTGTCTAAACTCCTGTCTTTTTCTCTTGGGAGAATGCTGCCACCAGTGGGGTTTTTCCCACTCAATTCTTGCTCTCTAGCGAAGGCAAGTCTTTCTTTGGCCAGGGCAAGTTCTTCCCTTTCGATCCGCAGATTGACTTCCCGCTCTTTAGCTTCGTACACTCTCCTCTGAGGGGATGTCATCCCTCTTCGAGAAGAGCCGCGAGAGCCATTGGTTCGAACGGATCTGTTAGAGCCTCTAGATAGAGACCTAACTCGTCCATTCCCAATGTTAAGCTGGACGGAGAGGGGCCCCAGGGGTCTCCTAGTACCACTCTCGTGCCTGCTTAAGTTGTCCCTAGTTAGCTGGCTAACTACTACTGGACCTTTGTCTGCCTCGTCCCCATATGTCTCTGGTTCCTCGTCCTCCTCTTCACCTTCTGCGGAGAGATGGATAAGGTCAGGGTCACCTTGGGTTCCCTCGAGGGGGGGCATACTCCCTTCCGGATGAGAAGGGTCGGTGTTACCGGCCCTCCTAGCATCATAAGTCTCCAGGAGACCGATCAGAAACGGAGTTGTAGGGTTTGAACCCTTTTTTAACTTCTGAGATGTACTGGAAGCTAAGTGCAGCATATCTGGACGTGACCTGTGGAGGGTCGACTGACACAAGGGGAGACTCAGAGTTTCCTCCTTTGTCTGACATGCTGCTTCTAGTGTGGTGTAAGTGATGCACCTACCTACACTATATGTTTACCTACTGATCCCTTGCTAAGAGCTGTAGCCAAGGTGTGCTAAGCCTTGAGGAACTACAACAGCTGGTTCAGTAGAACTCAGAGTATTCTAAGCTAAGTTATATGTACCTGAAGTACTTATGCGATCTTTCACAAGATATTCGTAGTATATTCCTGACTCGTATGACAGGACAGGACAGGACAGGAATCAACCGAGCCTCAAGAGAAGGGTGGGAATAAATCTTCTGATCAAACCACAGGGCCCCAAAATTCCTCTGAAAAGGGTGGGTCCCAAACTTCTCCCAAAACCCAAAAGAAACCTTATTGTCATACCTGCAAACAGGTAGGCCATTACAAAACTGACAGCAGTTGTCCCAAGGCCAACAACAATAAGGAGAACATACCCCCAAATAAAGCTTCCCAGCCTCCTGTTACTACTATTAGTAATCCCCCAATGTGAGAAGTTGGCCCGATATGCAGTGTTCACTATTCTAGCGACCACTATGCATCGGTCCAGACGACCCTTATGGTGATTGGTTGTAAGTCAACCTTAGACCAACTATCCTAGTAGCGTGGATACGAGCAGTCTTTGGGCTAAACTCTAGAGGGCGTGTTAAGCCAGCTGTTATACCATCACATACCCCTTGAACACCAAGTGAAAGGACACCACACAAGTGTTATGAAAATAAACAGTATATGTATTAGAATCACAACAGCCCTGTACTCTTTATGAGGACAGGGTACTAAGCACAGAACAAAACTCTTAGGAAAATACTTCAAGTGCACAATCAAATACAAGTGCCTGGGGGCACGGAAAGTTTAGTGGTCTCGGGCGGACCCGATAAGGCAAGTCGGAAGCGAGGGACTCGGGACCCTTAAGTAAGGAGGCTATGCGGGCACCGAAATGCCGAAGTTACCTAGCCCCAAGGGCTGCGGCTGCACAAGTCTTTACAGGCGTCGGGGGTCTTCGCTGACGAGCCAGGAGCCGGAAGGAAGGAGTTGCTGGCCGGCGACCAGTGGAAATAGTTCGTAGAGATCCAAGCCTGGATCAGAGATAGATGACACCTGAAAGCAGAGGGGACCAAGTTTGTACTACTAGCCAGTAGTCAGAGGGTACCAGGAGGGCACCAGATGATCGTCACCTCGACTAGGTGAGTGGGTGACGCTAGGCTCTGCAGTCTCACGGACCAGGAGGCGTTGTCGGCGACCAGGATGGAGGTGCGAGCTGTCCCACGAAGATTGATGCTGTCGGCGTCGCTGGGCCCAGGATTGGGGCAACAAGCCTTGGCAAATTTCAGGGCCACGTGGTGGGCCTAAAATGGCGTCTTGAGTGGACCAGGAGGGTCCGGGATGCTCCTCTCGCAGAAGGGAGCAAAGGCCAGTCTGGAGCAACCAGACCAGCAGCGTTGGTTGTCTGTTGTCGTCCAAAGAGTCACAAGCCAGCGGCTAGTGATCGGACAACGTGCTGAACAGCGAAGCAGAAGGGCCCCACGCAGATCGTGGAGATGCGGGGAGGCTGCACTTTGGTGCTGGAGCTGCTCAGGGTCGGGGCTTCTCGGACCCCAGAGCACTCACCAGAGGATTCCTTCGGTGGTCGTGCTGGTTAAGAAAGCGTGCAGGTTTTGATGATGGCCGGTCCCTCGAGGTCTCGTCGCACCCACAGATCTCAGCTGAGCTGACGATGTGGGTAGAGGTCAGAGGTGCCAGGGAAGCCGGTTCTCGTCGAGCTGGGCCGTCGGATTCCTGAGGAAGGACTTGCAGCAAACCGCAGAGTTCTTAGATGGTGCCTGCGGATGCAGGGTGACTACTCCTTAGCCACAAGGGAGAAATCTTAAGAAGAGTCTCGAAGTCCTTTCGTAGAAAGTATTCTTGATTCAAAGATGATCTAATTTAGAAGGGTCCCCGCTCCGGCCTTTATCCTAAAGAAAGGGGTGGGTACATGACTAGGTCCTGCCCTAGGGGTGGGACCAGGAAGGGGGGTAGTTACATCCCTCTCCCCTGCCGGACTTTCCCCAGGTCAGGGGCTGCGCGCCCCTGGAACTGGTTCTAACCGGCAGATGCGTAGTGAGCACCGGGGTGCCACTCCGCAGTAACCTTCTTGTAAAGTCCTGCCTACCCAGGATACACAAAACCCTGTCTGGGATGGTGCGAACACCGCCCCGGACAGGAAACCCTTTGTCCAAGCTCCCCTCGCTGGAAGGACTCCCAGCAGCAGGAGGTCAGACTCGTGTCTGTGGTGGCAGCATCCATTTTGTGGAGCTGAGGCTTCAGTTAACTTTAACCGGGGTTCACAGTTACGTACATGTCGTGTCCCTCTAGAAGGGTGGAATGCTAACCTCGTCGCCAGCATTGGTGAGGGGTCAGCATCCCGACTCGTATGACACCTTACTCGACATGTCTTGATAACGCGAAACCGAAGTTACCAATATGGTACGCGTTATCATGGAACAGCCATTGGGTCTTGGTTCCGCAAGCTGCAACCGGGCTCGGCTCGTGCCAGAGCCCAATTCACACGATTCCACGCACTCTGCCTTCAGGATTGTCAATTGCAAACAAAAAATGTGTGACATTGATCCACATTCTGTCCATCACCTGTTTTGTTTGCAATTGCCGCCATAAGTGCGCTGAGGATGCTCAGACGTGGGTCCCAGGCACTCCACACCACTGGAGTCAAGCTAGCCGGGCTGATGAGAGGTGTTACCTCGAAACCGGTCCGGTCCTCGGATGCTTGATTCCGTTCTGGGAAGGACATGGCTTTTGTAGTTCGGACTGGACTGTTCCCATGGGGCACAGGGTCAGAGCTGATTTGCATATCGCCATTGTCTAACCCAGGGTGGTGTGGAGTGCAAAAAAACGATGGATTTGGGCCCAGATCTTTGGACTGGGGTGAATGTGTGACATTGATCCACATTCTGTCCATCACCTGTTTTGTTTGCAATTGCCGCCATAAGTGCGCTGGGGATGCTCAGACGTGGGTCCCAGGCACTCCACACCACTGGAGTCAAGCTAGCCGGGCTGATGAGAGGTGTTACCTCGAAACCGGTCTGGTCCTCGGATGCTTGATTCCGTTCTGGGAAGGACATGGCTTTTGTAGTTCGGACTGGACTGTTCCCATGGGGCACAGGGTCAGAGCTGATTTGCATATCGCCATTGTCTAACCCAGGGTGGTGTGGAGTGCAAAAAAACGATGGATTTGGGCCCAGATCTTTGGACTGGGGTGAATGTGTGACATTGATCCACATTCTGTCCATCACCTGTTTTGTTTTCAGGATTGTCAAGGCCTGCCATAGGAGTGACTGATAGGAATCTGTGTGTCCATTTTTTAGGGTTAGATATAGGTATACTATATCTAAAGCAAAGGGTGATTACACCACCTTGCCCCAGCTGTCGTGCAGCCAGTTGTGTCAGATTTAGATGGCCATCCAGGGGTGGCATAATACATGCTTCAGCCCCTGGTAGGCCCTGGGTACACCTATGCCCTGAGTTACAGGGTCTGATAAGGTGGCCCAGTACCAATTGGAAATGTACCTAAGGTACATGGAATCCATGTTAGAGAGAGAGCAGTAGTCCTGGGGTCCTGATTGGCAGGGCCCCAGGTCAACTAAGTCGGAAAACCAGCAAAACACCAGGCAAAAAGTTGGGGGCAACCATAGTCAGGTATCCACCTTCCTACACAACCCCCCCAAACGAAAGGAGATAAGGCTATCCTTGACCAGGTAAGCCTATATTGCCTGAGTGGCCATATGAGGTGGTACATGCACTGACATGGTTACCCCCTGTATCATGGTCAACTAAGCAATCCCTCACCCTTAGGGTATCTGAGGGTCTCCACCATAGGGAATCACTACCTGTGGTGTGCTTTGGCAAAGTAAAAGGCTGGTGTGGGAATGGAGTACTGAAGTGAGACTCCACTACTGTTGGGCTCAACTTCCTCCAATCACTATCCACCATATGTGCCTTTCTTTCCAGTACTGAGTTGCTATGAGCTCTCAGGGTCAACCTCTGGCTACCTAAAGCTGGAGGCTGAGTCCCTCTGTTTGGCTTACTGGAGGGACAGGTCAGGTTTGGGGTTTTTAGGCCCCAGGTTTGGCTGTGCCCAGCAATGTCCAGCTGTGGGAGGTCCCTAACTAAGTTTAAGGGGGATCCCTCAGGAGTGTGTTTTATTTTCACTTGGCTAGGACTACTAGCTTCAGTGATCCTAATCTGCTGATTGGGAAATTCTTTTGGACAGGGGGCCCTTTGGGGTCCACCACTGACCTCCCTGGCCTCTACAGCCCTGGGCTGATGGAGGCAGGGTTGAGAGGGGCAGGCTACCTGCTCCAGACTGGGTCCCACCTGGGAATGGTCCACTGCCATCAGGGGCCTTGCCAGGCTAGGCCTGACTACCTCTGGGGCAGTTCCTTCAACAGGGGTAGAGTCAGTTCCCTGAGGAGGCTGGCTCTCACCTAGTGTCTGGGAGGGGGAAGACTTTTCTTCCTCCTCAATGCTCTCAGTTTGAGTGGAGTGATCCATTGTCTCAGGCTTCACAACACTATTATCTGTCTGAGTTTGAGCTGTGGCCATCACAACTCCACCAACCTTTTCAGGAAGGGACTCAGTTTGGGTTTGGGCTGTGACCATCACAGCCTTGCCAACCTGTTCAGGAAAGGCATCTTTCTGGGATAGGGCTGTGACTGGCACAGCCCTCCTGACCTGTTCAGGGAGGACATCTGGGACTGGGGCTGTGGCTATCACTGCCCCACTAACCTTACCATGGAGGTTTACCATTTTAAAATGGGTTTCTTGCTCTACCTCAGCCCAGGCTGAGGTCTCTAAATCATTCCCCAGTAGGCAATCTACAGGCAAGTTTGGTGACACTGCCACTCTCTTGTGACCAGTGACACCTCCCCAGCTGAGATTTACCACTGCTATGGGATGATCTCTCTGCACTCCATCAATGTTCACTACCTGGTATGTGGCACCAGGCATAAGTTGCCTTGAGGGGACTGGGCTCTCAGCCACCATGGTGATGCTAGCCCCTGTGTCTCTGTAGGCCTCAACTTTTGAACCATTGATGAGGGGCTCCTGTCTGTACCTGCCCAAAGTGTTGGGACAGGCTGTGAAGTTGGCAAACCCCATGCCAGTCTCACAGACAAGAGTATCTAAGTCAGGGGACCTGGTTAGGCCAGAGTCCCCAGGCACTCCCAAAGAAAATGCACCCAGATTCTTGGGGGCACTCCCACCACCTGGGGTATTACTACTAGTAGTAACAGGAGGCTGGGAAGCTTTATTTGGGGGTATGTTCTCCTTATTGTTGTTGGCCTTGGGACAACTGCTGTCAGTTTTGTAATGGCCTACCTGTTTGCAGGTATGACAATAAGGTTTCTTTTGGGTTTTGGGAGAAGTTTGGGACCCACCCTTTTCAGAGGAATTTTGGGGCCCTGTGGTTTGATCAGAAGATTTATTCCCACCCTTCTCTTGAGGCTTGGTTGATTCCTTCTTTTGGTCACCACCCTGGTTCTTAGGCTTGACCCTGGTTCTGACCCATTTGTCTGCCCTCTTACCCAATTCTTGTGGAGAGGTCAGATCAGAGTCTACCAGGTGTTGGTGTAATAACTGGTTCTGACAATTACTTAAGATTTGCTCTCTCATAATTAATTTCTAATTTCTAATTTAAAACACTTGTAGAGTGCGGCGTACACCTTGCGGTTTCTTGGCGCTGGAGGTTCAGTAACTGAGGAGGAAAGACCATGGACGGGTGGAGTAAGTATTAGGCGGGGAAAGCCTGGCTGAAGAGGAAAGTTTTCAGGTCTCTACGGAAGGAGAGATACTGAGTTGCAGAACGGAGATTGTCTGGAAGTGAGTTCCAGAGAGTAGGGGCCAGAGTTGAGAAGTTAGAACCACCCCACTTTTTGCGTGAGAAGCGGGGGATCTGGAGAAGGGACTTGGAGGAAGACCGGAGGTTTCTAGCGGGGACATAGGGTTTAATTAGTGAGGCGATGAAAGCGGGGGCAGTGCCCTGGCGGGCCTGAAAGACCATGCATCCGATCTTGAAAAGGGAGCGTTGTTTCACGGGGAGCCAGTGAAGCTCTTTTAGGAGGGGGGTGGAGTGGTGATAGCGTGGGAGGCCGTATATCAGCCTGGCCGCCTGGTTCTGGATGGTTTGGAGTCTACGCAGGCTGTACGCTGGAATGCCATGATAGAGGGCGTTGGCGTAGTCCAATCGTGAGATTACCAAGGCGGCTATGATGATCTTAAGTGCCTGGGGAGAGAAGAAGCGGGAGACAGAGCGGATAGTTCGGAGAGTGAGGAAACAGGAGGAAACCACAGAACTGATTTGTGAGTGAAGGGTGAGCTGATTATTCATTTTAACACCCAGTGTTTTGACCACGGTAGAAGGGGATGGTGCCGGGCCAAGAGAGGGGGGCCAGAAAAGAGAGTTCCAGGGGCTGGATGAACCACCAGTGAGAACCAGCTCGGTCTTGTCAGGGTTCAGTTTAAGATGATTGTGGTTCATCCAGTCCCTGATGAATGTCATAGTTGACTGGAAGTTAGAGACCGAGAGAGGAGAGGGGGACAGATCAAAGATGAGCTGGAGGTCGTCCGCGTAGTTGTAAGCAGTGACCTCCAGCTGCTGGAGTGCATAGATAAGAGGAAAGATATAGAGATTAAAGAGTAAGGGAGAGAGAGAGGAGCCCTGGGGAACACCGCAGGTGACAGGGAGAGGGGTGGAGGTGAAATCGCCTAGTCGGACCGCCTGAGTGCGGTCCCTCAGAAAGGAGGAGAGCCAGACCAGAGCTGATCCCCCGATGCCGCCTCATAATTAGATTGTACAATCCTTTAAAATCAGTAACCTTACTTCCCAGTAGCCAGCCTTCAAAAGCCTTAGTGGCACAATCAACAAAGTCAGTCCAATCCTGAGACTGAGTTTTCTGGGTATCTCTGAACATCAACCTGTACTGTTCAGTGGTTAAACCAAACCCATCAACCAGTGTATTCTTCAGGACTTGGTAATTGTTAGCATCCTCAGCTCTAGTAGTGAGGAGCTTATCTCTACCTTTGCCTTCAAAGGAGAGCCACAAGATAGCTGCCCAGTGACTCTGGGGGACACACTGTACAGTGCAAGCCCTCTCCAAAGCAGTCATCCATTTGTGGATATCATCCTCTTGTTTAAAGGGGGGCACTATCTTACTCAGGTGTCTAGTGTCTAAACTCCTGTATTTTTCTCTTGGGAGAATGCTGCCACCAGTGGGGTTTTTCCCACTCAATTCTTGCTCTCTAGCGAAGGCAAGTCTTTCTTTGGCCAGGGCAAGTTCTTCCCTTTCGAGCCGCAGATTGACTTCCCGCTCTTTAACTTTGTACACTCTCCTCTGAGGGGATGTCATCCCTCTTCGAGCAGAGCCTCGAGAGCCATTGGTTCGAGCGGATCTGTTAGAGCCTCTCGACAGAGACCTAACTCGTCCACTCCCAATGTTAAGCTGGCCTGAGAGGGGCCCCAGGGGTCTCCTAGTACCATTCTCGTGCCGGCTTAAGTTGTCCCTAGTTAGCTGGCTAACTACTACTGGACCTTTGTCTGCCTCGTCCCCAGATGTCTCTGGTTCCTCGTCCTCCTCTTCACCTTCTGCGGAGAGATGGATACGGTCAGGGTCACCTCGGGTTCCCTCGAGGGGGGGCATACCCCCTTCCAGATCAGAAGGGTCGGTGTTACCGGCCCTCCTAGCATCATAAGTCTCCAGGAGACCGATCAGAAACGGAGTTGTAGGGTTTGAACCCTGTTTTAACTTCAGAGATGTACAGAGTTGTCACATCTCTTGGAAGCTAAGTGCAGCATATCTGGACGTGACCTGTGGAGGGTCGACTGACACAAGGGGAGACTCAGAGTTTCCTCCTTTGTCTGACATGCTGCTTCTAGTGTGGTGTAAGTGATGCACCTACCTACACTATATGTTTACCTACTGAACCCTTGCTAAGAGTTGTAGCCAAGGTGTGCTAAGCCTTGAGGAGCTACAACAGCTGGTTCAGTAGAACTCAGAGTATATTGGTGAGCAGCGGGTGGGATTTGAGCTTGCTGTTGTTTTACCACGCGTATCCTAAGAATATCTTGTGAAAGATCGCATAAGTACTTCAGGTACATATAACTTAGCCTAGAATACTCTGAGTTCTACTGAACCAGCTGTTGTAGCTCCTCAAGGCTTAGCACACCTTGGCTACAACTCTTAGCAAGGGATCAGTAGGTAAACATATAGTGTAGGTAGGTGCATCACTTACACCACACTAGAAGCAGCATGTCAGACAAAGGAGGAAACTCTGAGTCTCCCCTTGTGTCAGTCGACCCTCCACAGGTCACGTCCAGATATGCTGCACTTAGGTTTGAAAGAAACCAGACAGTGCCTGGGGAGCACAAGGCTTCCCCTTGCATAATCCAGTCAAACCGGTTCTGGGGCTCACCAGCCCCAGTCCCAGCGTGACCCTGGACAAAGGGAAAGGGGTGTATCCACCCCCTTCCTGGGTCCCACCCATAGGAGGGACCAAGCAGGAGATCCAACCCACCAGATTGGTATAAGAGTGGGAGCAATGCCCAAGCATTCAGATTATCCTGACTGAAATTTATGAAACGAAACTCTGGACCCTTCGACATTCTACTCGATGTAGAAGACTGAAGAATCTCCCTTGTGGTCAAGGAGTGACCACCCTGTGTAAACAGGCACCATCCAGCACCTCGATGTTTGGTTTGTTGCAGTTCCTGCCGGAACTCGAGTGACAGAGTTCAACAAGACCAAGCGTGCCACCTTCCAACAGCCCGATCCACAGTCCCTGCAGAGCTGAGACCCGTGGAGGCGACCGGAAGCGTGGGGCCCGCCATCTTGGAAAGACCACGAGATGCTGACCGTGCAGCCCACAAGTGACCCTGGAAGCTGTGCATTGGGGTTTGGGAAGCCCTAGCCCTGAGCCTCTCTTGCACCGAAGCTCACCCCTCTACACTCACCAAGTGCTGCGTGGGGCCTTCTGCATCTTTTGGCTCAACGCGTTGGCCCGGTCACTTGCCCGTTGGCTTGTGGCCCCTGTGCCGATGAACTTTGAAATCTGACTTATAAGTCTGGTTGCTCCAGACTTGCCCTCGCTCCCCTGAAAAGGAGCACCCGCTCTGACCCTCCTTGTCCAAGTAGTAAGCCATCTTTGAATCCTGCGTGGGTTGCGCTTGCCAAGGGTTGTTTGCCCCGATCCGGAAGCCGACACCGCCGACAGCGAGAGCCTGCATGGGACAGCTCGTGATCCACTCCTGGACATCCTCGGTGCCTCAGAGTCCACGTGGCAGCGGAGAGAAGCTTCACGACAGCAACCTGAAAGTGCCCGACATTGCCTGGTTCCGTCCTGGTTCCACCCTGGTCACTGCTGAGTGACCTAGACTCTGTCCCCTCTGCTTTCAGATCATCTTTATCTTTGATCTACCCTTGGATCACACCGGACACTTCTCCTTTCGACGCCTGCAGCATCTTCTGCTCCAAGCACCATCAACCTGTGTGACGAAACCCGACACTACTTCGCACCTGTGCACCCGCTTCCTGTGGGTGAGGTAACTCAGCAACGCCGGTGTTCCCACACTGGTACACACCTCTAGTGTATGTGTCTAAAGTTTCATCCTTCTAGGTTAAGCGGAAGTCTCCTTAAACAGTAACTTTATAACTTTTACGCACCATTGACTTTATATTGGTGCATGCCTATGCTTTAAGCGCTGCACCCAATTCCCGCGGGCTTTTCCCGACTTCAGCATTGCTAGTCCCGATTGGTCCCAGCAATTCCCTAGGCCCTAGGCCTAACCACTGTTCGATTGGTATCTCTTATACCACTTTCTTAATATATGGTTTGCGTGGCCCCTGGGCCTCATCCATAATTGTGCAACTTTTATATGTTTAAATGTGCTTTTGTTTAAACGCTTGTGCCTCTAGACTCATAAAGAGTATAGAGGATTATTCTAGTAATAAATACATATATTTTTATAATATATAACTTGTGTGGTGACCTTTCATTTGATATTACAGGATTGTGATTGGTAAAACAGCTTGCTTAACACGACCTCTTGAGTTAAGCCTTTAAGGCTGCTTAGTCCATGCTACCCCTAGGATAGCTTGTCTATAAGGTTCACTTACAACCGGACACAATAAGGGATTGTTTGGACTGATACAAGGTGGTTACAGAATTGGAAACATCATATATCAGGCCAACTTCTCACATTGGTGAGCAGTGGTGCGGATTTGAGCTTGCTGTTGTTTTACTATTGCAATCTTTTTATCAAATTGAAAGATCACATCAAGTACCTTAGGTACATATAAACAAAAGCTTAGCATATTTAAGTTCTACTGAACTTAGTAGTTGTAGATCAAAGGGCTTAGCACACCCTGCCTACAACTCACTAGCAAGGTACAGTAGGAAAACACTTAGTGTAGGTAAGTGCACCACTTGCACCTCACTAGCAGTCATGTCTGGCATAGGTGAAGCTTCCAGCTCTCTACCTGAGACAGTTGACCTTACCAAGGCAACTTCCAGCTATGACAACCTCAGCCACAGAGACTTGAGTACCTTGTTTACTGCAAGGGGGCTGAAAAAGGGTCACAACCCTACCATTCCCATCCTGATAGCCATCCTGGAAAAGGATGACCTTGAGAAGGCTAGTATAGTTCCCTTAAGATCAGGAGATAGAGTGACTCCCCCAGAGATTGAGAATTCCCCAGAGATAGAGGAGGAACCTGAATCAGATATTAATGAAGATTCAGATCAGGATCAGAGGGGTAACTAGGTTCAAGTGGGGAGGCTTAGCCAAGCCAACTTGGACCTACTTGGAAATGGAGAGGGCCAGCACCTCCCCAGAGTACATACTAGAATTGTTCCAGGCAATAGAAGAGTGAGATCTCCCTCAAGGGATTCTCACATTTCTAGTGCCTCAAGAAACTCTCAAAGGGGAATGACTTCCCCCAGAGAAGAGAGCATCAGGCCAGGATGAGAGCTGTACAACTCCAGATAGAGATGGAAGAGTTAGCCCTGGCCCAAGCTAAACTTGCTTTAGCAAGGGAACAAAAATTGTGTGGATTAGATTCCACTGGTGGCAGCAACATAACTCCAAGAGAGAAAGACAGGTCCTATGATACTAGAAACCTGACAAAGATTGTGCCCCCCTACAGAGATGGGGATGACATCCACAAGTGGATAACTGCTCTTGAGAGAGCCTGCATGGTACAGCAGGTTCCAGAAGAACAGTGGGCAGCAATCCTATGGTACTCCTTTTCTGAGAAAGGGAGAGATAAGCTCCTCACTGTCAGACATGAGGATGCTAAAAACTACAAAGTCCTGAAGAGTGCTCTAATAGATGGGTTTGGCGTAACCACTGAACAATACAGGTTAAAGTTCAGAGATATCCAGAAGACACAGACACAGGACTGGACTGATTTTGTAGATTGTGCTACTAAGGCTCTGGAAGGTTGGCTACATGGCAGCAAAGTACATGACTTTACAGGATTGTATAATTTGATTATGAGGGAGCAGATCGTAAGTAATTGTCAGAACCAGCTTTTACACCAGCACCTGGTGGACTCAGATTTGACCTCTCCCCAAGAATTGGGAAAGAGGGCAGATAAATGGGTCAGAACCAGGATTAGGCCTAAGAATCAGGGTAATGACCAGAAGAAGGAGTCTACCAAACCTCAAGATAAGGGTGGGGACAAATCCAAAGAGAAGACTTCCCCAGGGCCCCAAAACTCCAAGGATGGGGGTGGGTCCCAAGACACTTCATCTACCCAGAAAAAGCCATACTGCCATGTCTGTAAACAGACTGGCCATTGGAAATCAGACAGCTGTTGTCCAAGGAATGGCAATAAAGAAAATATTCCTCCAAAGACAGCTCCAAGACCTCCTGTCACTATTAGCAGTGGTCCCCCAGGTGGTGGGAGCACCCCCAAGAATTTGGGTGGGTTTACTTTTGGAGCACAGGTGGCCTCTGGCCTATCCAGGCACCCTAACCCAGATACTCTTGTCTATGAGAATGGCATGGGGTTTGCATATTTCACTGCTTGCCCAAATACTTTGAGCAAGTACAGACAGGAGCCCCTCATCAATGGTTTGAAAGTTGAGGCCTTTAGAGACACAGGGGCTGGCATCACCATGATGGCAGAATGTATAGTCCCCTCGAGGCAACTTTTACCTGGTGCCACATACCAGGTGACAAACATTAATGGCATAGAAACCAATCATCCCATGGCAGTAGTAAGTCTCAGCTGGGGAGGTGTCACTGGCCCAAAGAGAGTGGCAGTGTCAGCAAACTTGCCTGTAGATTGCCTACTTGGTAATGATTTGGAAATCTCAGCCTGGGCTGAGGTTGAACAGCAAATCCATTCTAGAATGGTAAACGTCCATGGAAAGGTTAGTGGAGCTGTGATGGCTACAGCCCCAATCCAAGATGTCCTTCCTGAAAAGGTTGGTAGGGCTGAGCAACTCTCAGCCCCATCTTTAGCTAACTCCCTTCCTGAGAAGACTAGCAGGGCTGTAATGGTAACAGCCCATACCCAAACTGAGTCTCCTCCTGAAAAGGTTGGTGGGGCTGTGATGGCCACAGCCCAAACTCAAACTGATACATGTGTTGTGAAGCCTGAAATGATGGATCACCACACACAAACTGAGAGCATTGAGGAGGAAGATAAATCTCCCTCCCACCGGACATTAGGACAGGATCAGCCTCCTCAGGGAACTGATCTTACCCCTGATGAAGGAACTGCCCCAGAGGTTGTTAGGCCTGGCCTGACAGAGCCCCTGATGGCAGTGGACCCTTCTCAGGTGGGACCCAGTCTGGAGCAAGTAACCTGCCCCTCTCTACCTTGCCTTAGTCAGCCCAGGGCTGCAGAGGACAAGAAGGACAGTGAGACCCAAAGGGCCCCCTGTCAAATAAAGCACCCCCATCAGCAGACTAGGGGCACTGAAGCTAGCAGCCCTAGCCAGGTGAAAACTTTAAAAACTCCTGAGGGATCCCCCTTAAAAGTAGTTAGGGACCTCCCACAGATGGATTCTGTTGGGCACAGCCAAACCTGGGACACAAAGGGCCCAAACCTGAACTGTCCCTCCAGTAAGCCAAAACAAGGGACCCAGCCTCCAGCTTTAGGTAGCCAGAGGTTGACCCTGAGAGCACAGTGCAACTCAGTTGAAGAAAGAAAGGCACACTTGGTGGAAGATAATTGGAGGAAGCTGAGCCCTAAATTAGTGGAGCCTCACTTCAATACTCCATATCAACACCAGCCTTTTTTCTTGCATAAACACACCCAAGGTAGTGATTCCCTATGGTGGAGACCCTCTAATACCCCAAGGGTGAGGGATTGCTTAGTGGACCATGAGACAGGGGGTAACCATGCTAGTGCAGGTACTTCCTTATATGGCCACTCAGGCAATATAGGCTTACCTGGCCAAGGATAGCCTTATCTCCTTTCGTTTGGGGGGGGGGGGGGGGGGGTTATGTAGGAAGGTGGATACCTGACTATGGTTACCCCAGATTTTTTGCCTTGTGTTTAGCTGGTTTTCGACTTAGTTGGCCTGGTTCTCTGCTAATCAGGGCCCCAGGCTATCTGCTCTCTCTTTAAAATGGATTCCATGTACCCTAAGTGCATAACTAAATTGGCTTGGGTCACCTTATCAGCCCCTGCACAGAGCACTATAGGTGCCCAGGGCATAGGTGGAGAAGTGTGGCTCAGGGGTTAGAGGCGGCAGACCCGGAAGCTGAGATCAGCCCTGGACCAGGGTTCGATTCCCCGCCTCGGCGGGTCTTGGGCTAAAAATTCCACAGACTCGATAATTCTCGCTCCGGTGCCTTCTCGACTCACGGGTTCACACTCTGCGACTCTGGGCAATAGCTTGCTTAATCTCCACAACGGCCCCTCGCGGAGAAATGCCTGGCTTTCACCTTGTGGATACCCTACCGGGGTTATCTCACACGGGAATACCAGGACGGGTTCCCTAAGCAAGCGCCGGGAAACCCACTGCGGGTAGCTGTGCGCTATATAAGCTTAAATACATTTACATTTACATTTACATAGGTGCATCCAAGGCCTACCAGGGGCTGCAGCATATCTTTTGCCACCCCTGGCTGGCTATCCAAAATTGACACAACTGGCTGATCACTCAGCTGGGGCAAGGTGGTTTAATCACCCCTTGCTTAGATATAGTATACCTATATCTAAACCTAACTGGACACATATATACCTATAAGTAACTCCTATGGCAGGCCTTAACAATCCTGGAGGCAGAGTGTGTGGTTTTATGTGAGATGGTGCTCTAGCCTGAGCTGAGCCTGTCTGCAGCTGTCGGGACCAATTCCCTTAGCTGTTCCGGGATAATGCCATACCATATACTATTAAGTGCATTATAATCCATCGCGGTTATATGTTAACTTTGGTTTGGCTTTATCAAAACATGTCGTGTAAGGTGTCATACGATTTGGAATACTATCCCCTCGACAGTCCTGTCGACGGGGATAGCATTCCACCCCTCTAGAGAGAGAAGACATGTTACTTTGCTAAAACGCGGTTGATTTTAAAAGAACCTCAGCATCACGAAATGGACGCTTCTGCCACAGACGCAAGTCTGACCTCCTGCTGCTGACTGAAACTCAGCCGAGGAGGCCTGGACAAAGGGTTTTCTGTCACAGGGAGGTGCCACACGACCCCAGACAGGAGATAGTGCATTGTAGCAGGGAGGAGATTTATTCCCACCCTCCTCTTGAGGCTTGGTTGATTCCTTCTTTTGGTCACCACCCTGGTTCTTAGGCTTGACCCTGGTTCTGACCCATTTGTCTGCCCTCTTACCCAATTCTTGTGGAGAGGTCAGATCAGAGTCTACCAGGTGTTGGTGTAATAACTGGTTCTGACAATTACTTAAGATTTGCTCTCTCATAATTAGATTGTACAATCCTTTAAAATCAGTAACCTTACTTCCCAGTAGCCAGCCTTCAAAAGCCTTAGTGGCACAATCAACAAAGTCAGTCCAATCCTGAGACTGAGTTTTCTGGGTATCTCTGAACATCAACCTGTACTGTTCAGTGGTTAAACCAAACCCATCAACCAGTGTATTCTTCAGGACTTGGTAATTGTTAGCATCCTCAGCTCTAGTAGTGAGGAGCTTATCTCTACCTTTGCCTTCAAAGGAGAGCCACAAGATAGCTGCCCAGTGACTCTGGGGGACACACTGTACAGTGCAAGCCCTCTCCAAAGCAGTCATCCATTTGTGGATATCATCCCCTTGTTTAAAGGGGGGCACTATCTTACTCAGGTGTCTAGTGTCTAAACTCCTGTCTTTTTCTCTTGGGAGAATGCTGCCACCAGTGGGGTTTTTCCCACTCAATTCTTGCTCTCTAGCGAAGGCAAGTCTTTCTTTGGCCAGGGCAAGTTCTTCCCTTTCGATCCGCAGATTGACTTCCCGCTCTTTAGCTTCGTACACTCTCCTCTGAGGGGATGTCATCCCTCTTCGAGAAGAGCCGCGAGAGCCATTGGTTCGAACGGATCTGTTAGAGCCTCTAGATAGAGACCTAACTCGTCCATTCCCAATGTTAAGCTGGACGGAGAGGGGCCCCAGGGGTCTCCTAGTACCACTCTCGTGCCTGCTTAAGTTGTCCCTAGTTAGCTGGCTAACTACTACTGGACCTTTGTCTGCCTCGTCCCCATATGTCTCTGGTTCCTCGTCCTCCTCTTCACCTTCTGCGGAGAGATGGATAAGGTCAGGGTCACCTTGGGTTCCCTCGAGGGGGGGCATACTCCCTTCCGGATGAGAAGGGTCGGTGTTACCGGCCCTCCTAGCATCATAAGTCTCCAGGAGACCGATCAGAAACGGAGTTGTAGGGTTTGAACCCTTTTTTAACTTCTGAGATGTACTGGAAGCTAAGTGCAGCATATCTGGACGTGACCTGTGGAGGGTCGACTGACACAAGGGGAGACTCAGAGTTTCCTCCTTTGTCTGACATGCTGCTTCTAGTGTGGTGTAAGTGATGCACCTACCTACACTATATGTTTACCTACTGATCCCTTGCTAAGAGCTGTAGCCAAGGTGTGCTAAGCCTTGAGGAACTACAACAGCTGGTTCAGTAGAACTCAGAGTATTCTAAGCTAAGTTATATGTACCTGAAGTACTTATGCGATCTTTCACAAGATATTCGTAGTATATTCCTGACTCGTATGACAGGACAGGACAGGACAGGAATCAACCGAGCCTCAAGAGAAGGGTGGGAATAAATCTTCTGATCAAACCACAGGGCCCCAAAATTCCTCTGAAAAGGGTGGGTCCCAAACTTCTCCCAAAACCCAAAAGAAACCTTATTGTCATACCTGCAAACAGGTAGGCCATTACAAAACTGACAGCAGTTGTCCCAAGGCCAACAACAATAAGGAGAACATACCCCCAAATAAAGCTTCCCAGCCTCCTGTTACTACTAGTAGTAATCCCCCAATGTGAGAAGTTGGCCCGATATGCAGTGTTCACTATTCTAGCGACCACTATGCATCGGTCCAGACGACCCTTATGGTGATTGGTTGTAAGTCAACCTTAGACCAACTATCCTAGTAGCGTGGATACGAGCAGTCTTTGGGCTAAACTCTAGAGGGCGTGTTAAGCCAGCTGTTATACCATCACATACCCCTTGAACACCAAGTGAAAGGACACCACACAAGTGTTATGAAAATAAACAGTATATTTATTAGAATCACAACAGCCCTGTACTCTTTATGAGGACAGGGTACTAAGCACAGAACAAAACTCTTAGGAAAATACTTCAAGTGCACAATCAAATACAAGTGCCTGGGGGCACGGAAAGTTTAGTGGTCTCGGGCGGACCCGATAAGGCAAGTCGGAAGCGAGGGACTCGGGACCCTTAAGTAAGGAGGCTATGCGGGCACCGAAATGCCGAAGTTACCTAGCCCCAAGGGCTGCGGCTGCACAAGTCTTTACAGGCGTCGGGGGTCTTCGCTGACGAGCCAGGAGCCGGAAGGAAGGAGTTGCTGGCCGGCGACCAGTGGAAATAGTTCGTAGAGATCCAAGCCTGGATCAGAGATAGATGACACCTGAAAGCAGAGGGGACCAAGTTTGTACTACTAGCCAGTAGTCAGAGGGTACCAGGAGGGCACCGGATGATCGTCACCTCGACTAGGTGAGTGGGTGACGCTAGGCTCTGCAGTCTCACGGACCAGGAGGCGTTGTCGGCGACCAGGATGGAGGTGCGAGCTGTCCCACGAAGATTGATGCTGTCGGCGTCGCTGGGCCCAGGATTGGGGCAACAAGCCTTGGCAAATTTCAGGGCCACGTGGTGGGCCTAAAATGGCGTCTTGAGTGGACCAGGAGGGTCCGGGATGCTCCTCTCGCAGAAGGGAGCAAAGGCCAGTCTGGAGCAACCAGACCAGCAGCGTTGGTTGTCTGTTGTCGTCCAAAGAGTCACAAGCCAGCGGCTAGTGATCGGACAACGTGCTGAACAGCGAAGCAGAAGGGCCCCACGCAGATCGTGGAGATGCGGGGAGGCTGCACTTTGGTGCTGGAGCTGCTCAGGGTCGGGGCTTCTCGGACCCCAGAGCACTCACCAGAGGATTCCTTCGGTGGTCGTGCTGGTTAAGAAAGCGTGCAGGTTTTGATGATGGCCGGTCCCTCGAGGTCTCGTCGCACCCACAGATCTCAGCTGAGCTGACGATGTGGGTAGAGGTCAGAGGTGCCAGGGAAGCCGGTTCTCGTCGAGCTGGGCCGTCGGATTCCTGAGGAAGGACTTGCAGCAAACCGCAGAGTTCTTAGATGGTGCCTGCGGATGCAGGGTGACTACTCCTTAGCCACAAGGGAGAAATCTTAAGAAGAGTCTCGAAGTCCTTTCGTAGAAAGTATTCTTGATTCAAAGATGATCTAATTTAGAAGGGTCCCCGCTCCGGCCTTTATCCTAAAGAAAGGGGTGGGTACATGACTAGGTCCTGCCCTAGGGGTGGGACCAGGAAGGGGGGTAGTTACATCCCTCTCCCCTGCCGGACTTTCCCCAGGTCAGGGGCTGCGCGCCCCTGGAACTGGTTCTAACCGGCAGATGCGTAGTGAGCACCGGGGTGCCACTCCGCAGTAACCTTCTTGTAAAGTCCTGCCTACCCAGGATACACAAAACCCTGTCTGGGATGGTGCGAACACCGCCCCGGACAGGAAACCCTTTGTCCAAGCTCCCCTCGCTGGAAGGACTCCCAGCAGCAGGAGGTCAGACTCGTGTCTGTGGTGGCAGCATCCATTTTGTGGAGCTGAGGCTTCAGTTAACTTTAACCGGGGTTCACAGTTACGTACATGTCGTGTCCCTCTAGAAGGGTGGAATGCTAACCTCGTCACCAGCATTGGTGAGGGGTCAGCATCCCGACTCGTATGACACCTTACTCGACATGTCTTGATAACGCGAAACCGAAGTTACCAATATGGTACGCGTTATCATGGAACAGCCATTGGGTCTTGGTTCCGCAAGCTGCAACCGGGCTCGGCTCGTGCCAGAGCCCAATTCACACGATTCCACGCACTCTGCCTTCAGGATTGTCAATTGCAAACAAAAAATGTGTGACATTGATCCACATTCTGTCCATCACCTGTTTTGTTTGCAATTGCCGCCATAAGTGCGCTGGGGATGCTCAGACGTGGGTCCCAGGCACTCCACACCACTGGAGTCAAGCTAGCCGGGCTGATGAGAGGTGTTACCTCGAAACCGGTCCGGTCCTCGGATGCTTGATTCCGTTCTGGGAAGGACATGGCTTTTGTAGTTCGGACTGGACTGTTCCCATGGGGCACAGGGTCAGAGCTGATTTGCATATCGCCATTGTCTAACCCAGGGTGGTGTGGAGTGCAAAAAAACGATGGATTTGGGCCCAGATCTTTGGACTGGGGTGAATGTGTGACATTGATCCACATTCTGTCCATCACCTGTTTTGTTTTCAGGATTGTCAAGGCCTGCCATAGGAGTGACTGATAGGAATCTGTGTGTCCATTTTTTAGGGTTAGATATAGGTATACTATATCTAAAGCAAAGGGTGATTACACCACCTTGCCCCAGCTGTCGTGCAGCCAGTTGTGTCAGATTTAGATGGCCATCCAGGGGTGGCATAATACATGCTTCAGCCCCTGGTAGGCCCTGGGTACACCTATGCCCTGAGTTACAGGGTCTGATAAGGTGGCCCAGTACCAATTGGAAATGTACCTAAGGTACATGGAATCCATGTAGTCCTGGGGTCCTGATTGGCAGGGCCCCAGGTCAACTAAGTCGGAAAACCAGCAAAACACCAGGCAAAAAGTTGGGGGCAACCATAGTCAGGTATCCACCTTCCTACACAACCCCCCCACACGAAAGGAGATAAGGCTATCCTTGACCAGGTAAGCCTATATTGCCTGAGTGGCCATATGAGGTGGTACATGCACTGACATGGTTACCCCCTGTATCATGGTCAACTAAGCAATCCCTCACCCTTAGGGTATCTGAGGGTCTCCACCATAGGGAATCACTACCTGTGGTGTGCTTTGGCAAAGTAAAAGGCTGGTGTGGGAATGGAGTACTGAAGTGAGACTCCACTACTGTTGGGCTCAACTTCCTCCAATCACTATCCACCATATGTGCCTTTCTTTCCAGTACTGAGTTGCTATGAGCTCTCAGGGTCAACCTCTGGCTACCTAAAGCTGGAGGCTGAGTCCCTCTGTTTGGCTTACTGGAGGGACAGGTCAGGTTTGGGGTTTTTAGGCCCCAGGTTTGGCTGTGCCCAGCAATGTCCAGCTGTGGGAGGTCCCTAACTAAGTTTAAGGGGGATCCCTCAGGAGTGTGTTTTATTTTCACTTGGCTAGGACTACTAGCTTCAGTGATCCTAATCTGCTGATTGGGAAATTCTTTTGGACAGGGGGCCCTTTGGGGTCCACCACTGACCTCCCTGGCCTCTACAGCCCTGGGCTGATGGAGGCAGGGTTGAGAGGGGCAGGCTACCTGCTCCAGACTGGGTCCCACCTGGGAATGGTCCACTGCCATCAGGGGCCTTGCCAGGCTAGGCCTGACTACCTCTGGGGCAGTTCCTTCAACAGGGGTAGAGTCAGTTCCCTGAGGAGGCTGGCTCTCACCTAGTGTCTGGGAGGGGGAAGACTTTTCTTCCTCCTCAATGCTCTCAGTTTGAGTGGAGTGATCCATTGTCTCAGGCTTCACAACACTATTATCTGTCTGAGTTTGAGCTGTGGCCATCACAACTCCACCAACCTTTTCAGGAAGGGACTCAGTTTGGGTTTGGGCTGTGACCATCACAGCCTTGCCAACCTGTTCAGGAAAGGCATCTTTCTGGGATAGGGCTGTGACTGGCACAGCCCTCCTGACCTGTTCAGGGAGGACATCTGGGACTGGGGCTGTGGCTATCACTGCCCCACTAACCTTACCATGGAGGTTTACCATTTTAAAATGGGTTTCTTGCTCTACCTCAGCCCAGGCTGAGGTCTCTAAATCATTCCCCAGTAGGCAATCTACAGGCAAGTTTGGTGACACTGCCACTCTCTTGTGACCAGTGACACCTCCCCAGCTGAGATTTACCACTGCTATGGGATGATCTCTCTGCACTCCATCAATGTTCACTACCTGGTATGTGGCACCAGGCATAAGTTGCCTTGAGGGGACTGGGCTCTCAGCCACCATGGTGATGCTAGCCCCTGTGTCTCTGTAGGCCTCAACTTTTGAACCATTGATGAGGGGCTCCTGTCTGTACCTGCCCAAAGTGTTGGGACAGGCTGTGAAGTTGGCAAACCCCATGCCAGTCTCACAGACAAGAGTATCTAAGTCAGGGGACCTGGTTAGGCCAGAGTCCCCAGGCACTCCCAAAGAAAATGCACCCAGATTCTTGGGGGCACTCCCACCACCTGGGGGATTACTACTAGTAGTAACAGGAGGCTGGGAAGCTTTATTTGGGGGTATGTTCTCCTTATTGTTGTTGGCCTTGGGACAACTGCTGTCAGTTTTGTAATGGCCTACCTGTTTGCAGGTATGACAATAAGGTTTCTTTTGGGTTTTGGGAGAAGTTTGGGACCCACCCTTTTCAGAGGAATTTTGGGGCCCTGTGGTTTGATCAGAAGATTTATTCCCACCCTTCTCTTGAGGCTTGGTTGATTCCTTCTTTTGGTCACCACCCTGGTTCTTAGGCTTGACCCTGGTTCTGACCCATTTGTCTGCCCTCTTACCCAATTCTTGTGGAGAGGTCAGATCAGAGTCTACCAGGTGTTGGTGTAATAACTGGTTCTGACAATTACTTAAGATTTGCTCTCTCATAATTAGATTGTACAATCCTTTAAAATCAGTAACCTTACTTCCCAGTAGCCAGCCTTCAAAAGCCTTAGTGGCACAATCAACAAAGTCAGTCCAATCCTGAGACTGAGTTTTCTGGGTATCTCTGAACATCAACCTGTACTGTTCAGTGGTTAAACCAAACCCATCAACCAGTGTATTCTTCAGGACTTGGTAATTGTTAGCATCCTCAGCTCTAGTAGTGAGGAGCTTATCTCTACCTTTGCCTTCAAAGGAGAGCCACAAGATAGCTGCCCAGTGACTCTGGGGGACACACTGTACAGTGCAAGCCCTCTCCAAAGCAGTCATCCATTTGTGGATATCATCATCTTGTTTAAAGGGGGGCACTATCTTACTCAGGTGTCTAGTGTCTAAACTCCTGTATTTTTCTCTTGGGAGAATGCTGCCACCAGTGGGGTTTTTCCCACTCAATTCTTGCTCTCTAGCGAAGGCAAGTCTTTCTTTGGCCAGGGCAAGTTCTTCCCTTTCGAGCCGCAGATTGACTTCCCGCTCTTTAACTTTGTACACTCTCCTCTGAGGGGATGTCATCCCTCTTCGAGCAGAGCCTCGAGAGCCATTGGTTCGAGCGGATCTGTTAGAGCCTCTCGACAGAGACCTAACTCGTCCACTCCCAATGTTAAGCTGGCCTGAGAGGGGCCCCAGGGGTCTCCTAGTACCATTCTCGTGCCGGCTTAAGTTGTCCCTAGTTAGCTGGCTAACTACTACTGGACCTTTGTCTGCCTCGTCCCCAGATGTCTCTGGTTCCTCGTCCTCCTCTTCACCTTCTGCGGAGAGATGGATACGGTCAGGGTCACCTCGGGTTCCCTCGAGGGGGGGCATACCCCCTTCCAGATCAGAAGGGTCGGTGTTACCGGCCCTCCTAGCATCATAAGTCTCCAGGAGACCGATCAGAAACTGAGTTGTAGGGTTTGAACCCTGTTTTAACTTCAGAGATGTACAGAGTTGTCGCATCTCTTGGAAGCTAAGTGCAGCATATCTGGACGTGACCTGTGGAGGGTCGACTGACACAAGGGGAGACTCAGAGTTTCCTCCTTTGTCTGACATGCTGCTTCTAGTGTGGTGTAAGTGATGCACCTACCTACACTATATGTTTACCTACTGAACCCTTGCTAAGAGTTGTAGCCAAGGTGTGCTAAGCCTTGAGGAGCTACAACAGCTGGTTCAGTAGAACTCAGAGTATATTGGTGAGCAGCGGGTGGGATTTGAGCTTGCTGTTGTTTTACCACGCGTATCCTAAGAATATCTTGTGAAAGATCGCATAAGTACTTCAGGTACATATAACTTAGCCTAGAATACTCTGAGTTCTACTGAACCAGCTGTTGTAGCTCCTCAAGGCTTAGCACACCTTGGCTACAACTCTTAGCAAGGGATCAGTAGGTAAACATATAGTGTAGGTAGGTGCATCACTTACACCACACTAGAAGCAGCATGTCAGACAAAGGAGGAAACTCTGAGTCTCCCCTTGTGTCAGTCGACCCTCCACAGGTCACGTCCAGATATGCTGCACTTAGGTTTGAAAGAAACCAGACAGTGCCTGGGGAGCACAAGGCTTCCCCTTGCATAATCCAGTCAAACCGGTTCTGGGGCTCACCAGCCCCAGTCCCAGCGTGACCCTGGACAAAGGGAAAGGGGTGTATCCACCCCCTTCCTGGGTCCCACCCATAGGAGGGACCAAGCAGGAGATCCAACCCACCAGATTGGTATAAGAGTGGGAGCAATGCCCAAGCATTCAGATTATCCTGACTGAAATTTATGAAACGAAACTCTGGACCCTTCGACATTCTACTCGATGTAGAAGACTGAAGAATCTCCCTTGTGGTCAAGGAGTGACCACCCTGTGCAAACAGGCACCATCCAGCACCTCGATGTTTGGTTTGTTGCAGTTCCTGCCGGAACTCGAGTGACAGAGTTCAACAAGACCAAGCGTGCCACCTTCCAACAGCCCGATCCACAGTCCCTGCAGAGCTGAGACCCGTGGAGGCGACCGGAAGCGTGGGGCCCGCCATCTTGGAAAGACCATGAGATGCTGACCGTGCAGCCCACAAGTGACCCTGGAAGCTGTGCATTGGGGTTTGGGAAGCCCTAGCCCTGAGCCTCTCTTGCACCGAAGCTCACCCCTCTACACTCACCAAGTGCTGCGTGGGGCCTTCTGCATCTTTTGGCTCAACGCGTTGGCCCGGTCACTTGCCCGTTGGCTTGTGGCCCCTGTGCCGATGAACTTTGAAATCTGACTTATAAGTCTGGTTGCTCCAGACTTGCCCTCGCTCCCCTGAAAAGGAGCACCCGCTCTGACCCTCCTTGTCCAAGTAGTAAGCCATCTTTGAATCCTGCGTGGGTTGCGCTTGCCAAGGGTTGTTTGCCCCGATCCGGAAGCCGACACCGCCGACAGCGAGAGCCTGCATGGGACAGCTCGTGATCCACTCCTGGACATCCTCGGTGCCTCAGAGTCCACGTGGCAGCGGAGAGAAGCTTCACGACAGCAACCTGAAAGTGCCCGACATTGCCTGGTTCCGTCCTGGTTCCACCCTGGTCACTGCTGAGTGACCTAGACTCTGTCCCCTCTGCTTTCAGATCATCTTTATCTTTGATCTACCCTTGGATCACACCGGACACTTCTCCTTTCGACGCCTGCAGCATCTTCTGCTCCAGTCCAAGCACCATCAACCTGTGTGGCGAAACCCGACACTACTTCGCACCTGTGCACCCGCTTCCTGTGGGTGAGGTAACTCAGCAACGCCGGTGTTCCCACACTGGTACACACCTCTAGTGTATGTGTCTAAAGTTTCATCCTTCTAGGTTAAGCGGAAGTCTCCTTAAACAGTAACTTTATAACTTTTACGCACCATTGACTTTATATTGGTGCATGCCTATGCTTTAAGCGCTGCACCCAATTCCCGCGGGCTTTTCCCGACTTCAGCATTGCTAGTCCCGATTGGTCCCAGCAATTCCCTAGGCCCTAGGCCTAACCACTGTTCGATTGGTATCTCTTATACCACTTTCTTAATATATGGTTTGCGTGGCCCCTGGGCCTCATCCATAATTGTGCAACTTTTATATGTTTAAATGTGCTTTTGTTTAAACGCTTGTGCCTCTAGACTCATAAAGAGTATAGAGGATTATTCTAGTAATAAATACATATATTTTTATAATATATAACTTGTGTGGTGACCTTTCATTTGATATTACAGGATTGTGATTGGTAAAACAGCTTGCTTAACACGACCTCTTGAGTTAAGCCTTTAAGGCTGCTTAGTCCATGCTACCCCTAGGATAGCTTGTCTATAAGGTTCACTTACAACCGGACACAATAAGGGATTGTTTGGACTGATACAAGGTGGTTACAGAATTGGAAACATCATATATCAGGCCAACTTCTCACATTGGTGAGCAGTGGTGCGGATTTGAGCTTGCTGTTGTTTTACTATTGCAATCTTTTTATCAAATTGAAAGATCACATCAAGTACCTTAGGTACATATAAACAAAAGCTTAGCATATTTAAGTTCTACTGAACTTAGTAGTTGTAGATCAAAGGGCTTAGCACACCCTGCCTACAACTCACTAGCAAGGTACAGTAGGAAAACACTTAGTGTAGGTAAGTGCACCACTTGCACCTCACTAGCAGTCATGTCTGGCATAGGTGAAGCTTCCAGCTCTCTACCTGAGACAGTTGACCTTACCAAGGCAACTTCCAGCTATGACAACCTCAGCCACAGAGACTTGAGTACCTTGTGTACTGCAAGGGGGCTGAAAAAGGGTCACAACCCTACCATTCCCATCCTGATAGCCATCCTGGAAAAGGATGACCTTGAGAAGGCTAGTATAGTTCCCTTAAGATCAGGAGATAGAGTGACTCCCCCAGAGATTGAGAATTCCCCAGAGATAGAGGAGGAACCTGAATCAGATATTAATGAAGATTCAGATCAGGATCAGAGGGGTAACTAGGTACAAGTGGGGAGGCTTAGCCAAGCCAACTTGGACCTACTTGGAAATGGAGAGGGCCAGCACCTCCCCAGAGTACATACTAGAATTGTTCCAGGCAATAGAAGAGTGAGATCTCCCTCAAGGGATTCTCACATTTCTAGTGCCTCAAGAAACTCTCAAAGGGGAATGACTTCCCCCAGAGAAGAGAGCATCAGGCCAGGATGAGAGCTGTACAACTCCAGATAGAGATGGAAGAGTTAGCCCTGGCCCAAGCTAAACTTGCTTTAGCAAGGGAACAAAAATTGTGTGGATTAGATTCCACTGGTGGCAGCAACATAACTCCAAGAGAGAAAGACAGGTCCTATGATACTAGAAACCTGACAAAGATTGTGCCCCCCTACAGAGATGGGGATGACATCCACAAGTGGATAACTGCTCTTGAGAGAGCCTGCATGGTACAGCAGGTTCCAGAAGAACAGTGGGCAGCAATCCTATGGTACTCCTTTTCTGAGAAAGGGAGAGATAAGCTCCTCACTGTCAGACATGAGGATGCTAAAAACTACAAAGTCCTGAAGAGTGCTCTAATAGATGGGTTTGGCGTAACCACTGAACAATACAGGTTAAAGTTCAGAGATATCCAGAAGACACAGACACAGGACTGGACTGATTTTGTAGATTGTGCTACTAAGGCTCTGGAAGGTTGGCTACATGGCAGCAAAGTACATGACTTTACAGGATTGTATAATTTGATTATGAGGGAGCAGATCGTAAGTAATTGTCAGAACCAGCTTTTACACCAGCACCTGGTGGACTCAGATTTGACCTCTCCCCAAGAATTGGGAAAGAGGGCAGATAAATGGGTCAGAACCAGGATTAGGCCTAAGAATCAGGGTAATGACCAGAAGAAGGAGTCTACCAAACCTCAAGATAAGGGTGGGGACAAATCCAAAGAGAAGACTTCCCCAGGGCCCCAAAACTCCAAGGATGGGGGTGGGTCCCAAGACACTTCATCTACCCAGAAAAAGCCATACTGCCATGTCTGTAAACAGACTGGCCATTGGAAATCAGACAGCTGTTGTCCAAGGAATGGCAATAAAGAAAATATTCCTCCAAAGACAGCTCCAAGACCTCCTGTCACTATTAGCAGTGGTCCCCCAGGTGGTGGGAGCACCCCCAAGAATTTGGGTGGGTTTACTTTTGGAGCACAGGTGGCCTCTGGCCTATCCAGGCGCCCTAACCCAGATACTCTTGTCTATGAGAATGGCATGGGGTTTGCATATTTCACTGCTTGCCCAAATACTTTGAGCAAGTACAGACAGGAGCCCCTCATCAATGGTTTGAAAGTTGAGGCCTTTAGAGACACAGGGGCTGGCATCACCATGATGGCAGAATGTATAGTCCCCTCGAGGCAACTTTTACCTGGTGCCACATACCAGGTGACAAACATTAATGGCATAGAAACCAATCATCCCATGGCAGTAGTAAGTCTCAGCTGGGGAGGTGTCACTGGCCCAAAGAGAGTGGCAGTGTCAGCAAACTTGCCTGTAGATTGCCTACTTGGTAATGATTTGGAAATCTCAGCCTGGGCTGAGGTTGAACAGCAAATCCATTCTAGAATGGTAAACATCCATGGAAAGGTTAGTGGAGCTGTGATGGCTACAGCCCCAATCCAAGATGTCCTTCCTGAAAAGGTTGGTAGGGCTGAGCAACTCTCAGCCCCATCTTTAGCTAACTCCCTTCCTGAGAAGACTAGCAGGGCTGTAATGGTAACAGCCCATACCCAAACTGAGTCTCCTCCTGAAAAGGTTGGTGGGGCTGTGATGGCCACAGCCCAAACTCAAACTGATACATGTGTTGTGAAGCCTGAAATGATGGATCACCACACACAAACTGAGAGCATTGAGGAGGAAGATAAATCTCCCTCCCACCGGACATTAGGACAGGATCAGCCTCCTCAGGGAACTGATCTTACCCCTGATGAAGGAACTGCCCCAGAGGTTGTTAGGCCTGGCCTGACAGAGCCCCTGATGGCAGTGGACCCTTCTCAGGTGGGACCCAGTCTGGAGCAAGTAACCTGCCCCTCTCTACCTTGCCTTAGTCAGCCCAGGGCTGCAGAGGACAAGAAGGACAGTGAGACCCAAAGGGCCCCCTGTCAAATAAAGCACCCCCATCAGCAGACTAGGGGCACTGAAGCTAGCAGCCCTAGCCAGGTGAAAACTTTAAAAACTCCTGAGGGATCCCCCTTAAAAGTAGTTAGGGACCTCCCACAGATGGATTCTGTTGGGCACAGCCAAACCTGGGACACAAAGGGCCCAAACCTGAACTGTCCCTCCAGTAAGCCAAAACAAGGGACCCAGCCTCCAGCTTTAGGTAGCCAGAGGTTGACCCTGAGAGCACAGTGCAACTCAGTTGAAGAAAGAAAGGCACACTTGGTGGAAGATAATTGGAGGAAGCTGAGCCCTAAATTAGTGGAGCCTCACTTCAATACTCCATATCAACACCAGCCTTTTTTCTTGCATAAACACACCCAAGGTAGTGATTCCCTATGGTGGAGACCCTCTAATACCCCAAGGGTGAGGGATTGCTTAGTGGACCATGAGACAGGGGGTAACCATGCTAGTGCAGGTACTTCCTTATATGGCCACTCAGGCAATATAGGCTTACCTGGCCAAGGATAGCCTTATCTCCTTTCGTTTGGGGGGGGGGGCGGGGGGTTATGTAGGAAGGTGGATACCTGACTATGGTTACCCCAGATTTTTTGCCTTGTGTTTAGCTGGTTTTCGACTTAGTTGGCCTGGTTCCCTGCTAATCAGGGCCCCAGGCTATCTGCTCTCTCTTTAAAATGGATTCCATGTACCCTAAGTGCATAACTAAATTGGCTTGGGTCACCTTATCAGCCCCTGCACAGAGCACTATAGGTGCCCAGGGCATAGGTGGAGAAGTGTGGCTCAGGGGTTAGAGGCGGCAGACCCGGAAGCTGAGATCAGCCCTGGACCAGGGTTCGATTCCCCGCCTCGGCGGGTCTTGGGCTAAAAATTCCACAGACTCGATAATTCTCGCTCCGGTGCCTTCTCGACTCACGGGTTCACACTCTGCGACTCTGGGCAATAGCTTGCTTAATCTCCACAACGGCCCCTCGCGGCGGAATGCCTGGCTTTCACCTTGTGGATACCCTACCGGGGTTATCTCACAGGGGAATACCAGGACGGGTTCCCTAAGCAAGCGCCGGGAAACCCACTGCGGGTAGCTGTGCGCTATATAAGCTTAAATACATTTACATTTACATTTACATAGGTGCATCCAAGGCCTACCAGGGGCTGCAGCATATCTTTTGCCACCCCTGGCTGGCTATCCAAAATTGACACAACTGGCTGATCACTCAGCTGGGGCAAGGTGGTTTAATCACCCCTTGCTTAGATATAGTATACCTATATCTAAACCTAACTGGACACATATATACCTATAAGTCACTCCTATGGCAGGCCTTAACAATCCTGGAGGCAGAGTGTGTGGTATTATGTGAGATGGTGCTCTAGCCTGAGCTGAGCCTGTCTGCAGCTGTCGGGACCAATTCCCTTAGCTGTTCCGGGATAATGCCATACCATATACTATTAAGTGCATTATAATCCATCGCGGTTATATGTTAACTTTGGTTTGGCTTTATCAAAACATGTCGTGTAAGGTGTCATACGATTTGGAATACTATCCCCTCGGCAGTCCTGTCGACGGGGGTAGCATTACACCCCTCTAGAGGGAGAAGACATGTTACTTTGCTAAAAGCGGTTGATTTTAAAAGAACCTCAGCATCACGAAATGGACGCTTCTGCCACAGACACAAGTCTGACCTTCTGCTGCTGACCGAAACTCAGCCGAGGAGGCCTGGACAAAGGGTTTCCTGTCACAGGGAGGTGCCACCCCACCCCAGACAGGGGATAGTGGATTGTAGCAGGGAGGTTTGAAAGAAACCAGATAGTGCCTGGGGAGCACAAGGCTTCCCCTTTCATAATCCGGTCAAACCGGTTCTGGGGCTCACCAGCCCCAGTCCCAGCGCGACCCTGGACAAAGGGAAAGGGGTGTATCCACCCCCTTCCTGGGTCCCACCCACCCCGGGTCCCACCCATAGAAGGGACCTAGCAGGAGATCCAACCCACCAGATTGGTATAAGAGTGGGAGCAATGCCCAAGCATTCAGATTATCCTGACTGAAACTTATGAAATGAAACTCTGGACCCTTCGCCATCCTACTCCACGTAGAAGACTGAAGAATCTCCCTTGTGGTCAAGGAGTGACCACCCTGAGCAAACAGGCACCATCCAGCACCTCGACGCTTGCTTTGTTCTAGTTCCCGCCAGAACTCGAGCAACAGAGTTCAACAAGACCAAGCGTGCCGCCTTCCGACAGCCCGATCCACAGTCCCTGCAGAGCTGAGAACCGTGGAGGCGACCGGAAGCGTGGGGCCCGCCATCTTGGAAAGACCATGAGACGCTGACCGTGGATCGCAAGGCCTATCAAGGAAAATATGTACACACAACGGGCTGAAGCAGGGGTGCCTTTTGGCCCCTTTACTCTTTTCTATCTATATCAATCATCTGCCGAGTCGGGTAGGACGGAGTAAAGGCGATCCTCCCCAATTAGGTACTCTTAAACTAAGTTGTCTGTTGTATGCAGATGATGCAATAATAATGGATTTAACACCAATTGAGCTCCAAAGAAGACTGAGAGAGCTGGTTAGGTACACTTTTTAAAAATAAACATTTTGAAGAGCAAAGTTATGATTTTTAGTTATCAAGGGTGCAAGGTTAGAAAAAATCTGAGTTGGTTTCTGGAAAGGGAAAATCTGGAAGTTGTGAAATTTTATCCATATTTAGGAAAAATATTCTCGAACAGGTGTTCTGCTAGCAGACATATGGACCATTGTAAAGGGAAAGCAATTTCACAAGCCTCGGCTATTAATCGCCTGTGTTTGCAATGAGGGAAAAAGACACTTTTCCCACATCATTTCGGTTTACAAAATAAAAATGCCTCCTACTTTGAAATATGCTAGTGAAACAGTAGATGAGTGCGAATGGGCCAAATTTGAGAAGGTGGAAGGAAAGATTTGGCGCCAAATATGTAATATGAATTATGCTGCGCCAATTGCGGCACTTAGGCTCGAATTTGGTCTTCCCTCGACATACGTGCAATCAATGGCAGCCTGTTTAAGGTGGTGTAATGCTTTGATAAATGGCCCCGATAATTTATTGAGGGCAGCACTGCACAGGGAAATATTTGTAAATATGATGGGGAAAAGCGCTATTTTTTGAAATTACATAAAGGCCTTAAGTATGTTCGGTTTAGATAAGGAAGGGGCAGCAGCTTTATGTAAAACCTTGTTAAAGCATATAATTAAGAAGTCAATATATGTGGTTTCTCGCAAAAGAGATCTGATACTATGTTCATTGAATGGAAGGATGGACTGCATTGTTGGGAGCTCTATTGTTAAAAACCCCCAGCAGTATGCTCTTTGGAACCTGGAACACGGAGTTCGTAGGGTGATTTTGTTGTTAAGAATGAATTTACTACCCCTAAGACTTGTAACAGGTACCTGGGAGGGTATTCCCAAGATTGAAAGATACTGTCTTCTGTGTAATGGTGGTATACAAGATCCGAACCATGTTTTGATTGTGTGTCCTGCACTCCACTCAATACGACGAAGATATTTAAGGACTGCTTTTTTAAAATATAATATCTCAACAGTTGAACAGGCACGTAATTGTCTACTGTCCCCCCCCCCATCCGAACTGATGTGTTTTAAAAAATTTCGGTTTTTCAAAGAGTTTTTAAATATTTATTAGGATTGGAACATTTTTAAGTGACTCGAGAGCTTATAATATCTCGATGATAAATCATCTATACTGCTGCTAGGGGAGGGTGGGAAATATTTGTTTTAAGAAATTGCACAGAGCACTTGCACTTTTTGTATGACATGTAAATGGTCTTTTTTAATACTTTTGGGTTAGATTATAGCTGCTAGGGGAGTTCTGGTAAATACTCCTCCAAAGATTGCACAGAGCACTTGCACTTTTGTATGATAAGGTAGTGCCTTTCCATTTTCCCTAAATCCAGATTTCAACTGGTAATAATTTTCTGTGTACCTTTTGTTTGACTCAAGAACTTATAATATCTCTATGTTAAATCATCTATACTGCTGCTAGGGGAGGGTGGGAAGCATTTGTCTCAAAAAATTGCATAGAGTACTTGCACTTTTTGTAGGGGAGCTCTTGGTAAATTTTTCCCTTTTCCCTAAATCCCGATCTTAACTGTTATTAACTCTCCTGTGTACCTTTTTTCTAAATTAGGTTTTCCTGACAGCCCATAGTGTGTTTTAACTGAAAGAAGTCTTTTTTGCATTGATATGATGTTGCCCAGTGTATAGCTTAGTCTACTGAAGGAAAAAGTGTTCTCTTTTAAGTGTTGGTATCTTAGCATAAAATTGTACCTGTATTTTTACTTCACATTCTTGTATGTAATGAATTATGTTTTATTTATGTATTTTATGTGGAATTCTTCGGAATTCTAAATCATAATAAATAGTAATTGAATTGAATTGTATGTTATATGAAGTTCTTTGTTTAACGCTTGTGCTTCTGCCCTCATAAAGAGTACAGAGGATTATTCTAGTAATAAATACATATATTTTATAATATATAACTTGTGTGGTGTCCTTTCATTTGTTATTAAAAGGATTGCATATGGTAAAACAGCTGGCTTCACATGCCCTCTTGAGTTTAGCCTAAGACTGCTTTTGTCCATGCTACCCCTAGGATAGCTGGTCTATAAGGTTGACTTACAACCAATCACCATAAGGGTAGTTCGGACTGGTGCAAGGTGCTCACTAGAATAGTGTAGAAAGGTAAAGATGCCTTCAAGGGACTTTGTTCAATCTAAGTTTTGTTATTTAAAATTAATATGAGAAGAACCAATTTATCGTCCTTACAATGAGTGAATCAAAACTGATCAAATTGTGTTGTCAACATGAAACATATAAACAAAGACACAGGGTGTATACGAAAAAAGTGTTTTTATCAAATAATTCATTAAGAAAAATCAGCTTCATATACAGACAAATAAGCGAATAAGATTTTAGGACTGTGGGTACACATAAAAATAAATTGCTAAGTGACTCAACAGAACCTAAAAGACACCTATCCCAAAACACATTGAGTAAAACAAAGCAAGGGATGAAGTGCAAAGTCGACGTTTCGGTTTCTTAGCAGTTATTTGATGAAACCATCCTCAGGACTGTAATCAGTTCAGATCTGTATAGAAATATTGTAGTCTGCAAGTTAAAAGATATTTACAGTTACAATATTACATTGGCTATATTCAACACACCCTGGTGACAAAACAATTACACTAAACTGTAGCGACAAAAGACATTATATTTACAACATATACGTGAACATAAAGTTCATGCTTCTAAAGACAATATCACTTTGTGGTACATTAATTTAAAAGACAACAAGCATTGCATTGGTTTAATCTGTCCACAATAAACATTTACTTCTCATGTTCTATTTATGGTAAAATCAAAAAACATTCTAGAACCATTTTGTGTTCAAACAAACCATTTAACTCTTGGGTTGAAAGACCTATATTGCATCAGGGTCATTGTATACATATCAAACAAATGGGCGCATACATTAAATCATTGCTATGACGACTTCATAGTTGCAAATCTATGTGTTCAGCATTAATGCGAAATCATTCAGTTAAAGGAATTATATATAGGATGTTATATGAAACCCTTTATGAATCAGTAGTGGTGTCCATCTATTAGTCTAGGTATGTATGCTTTGTAAATACCTGTCTGCGGATTATTGTCATCCGTAAGAAGATTTTGGAAGGATCACAGTATCCTAGGGACCTGACCGGAAATTAAGAACTTATATTTTAGATCTGTGTATTAGTGGTCACAAGAAAAAAAACCTATGTAGATGTTAAAGGACATACCTATCGAATGCGGAGACGGCTCATCCAAGTTGGATGTAGCGTCTGAACTTCACTCACATAGGGTTCACGTATTCATGCACAGTAGAATTCATCTAGAAAAAGTAATGGTAAATATTTTCACGATGTATTCAGTTTTTATAGGAAGAGCCCATTACTATTTAGAGGTAGATCTTACCCAGTGTATGTTAGGTGAATTATTATCAAATTTCTGTTTAAAATCAGAGGTCGATGCACATAATTTGAGCTTAAACGAGCCTGTGAGCAGTCAGAGATCCTGCAGTGTCTGTCAGAGGGTACAAGAAAGGGTGCACATTAGATGCTAAAGTTTCTTAAATCTATTGGCATTATAATACTTGTAATAGCCTGTGGAGCATCCAACGATATACAATAGTCTTAAGTTTAAACTTTAGGTGGGTCACTATCATTTGTGCTGCGCAGACAGTATTTTAAGCGGGAGCAGCCTAGTTATAAGTGCATATAGGTACGAAATTATGTACACGCTGCTCACGTTGTGTTCATTAATCCCAGCAAAACGCTATCAAAAATGCAAGCACGCGTTGCTAACGTTATGTGCGTTTGTGGCAATTGGACGCTGTTAAAATTAAATGCACAGAAGTTAAAATAAAAATGAAACTGAGCAGCCTGACCACAAGCGAATTTTAATTACAAAAGGCGACAAATTCGTCTGCTACCTTATTCTATAAAGAGCGCAGCATAGTTTTAAGCGCATTTAGTTTCAGCTAGGCGGTCGTATGATTCTTACCTTAAGATGCAGCGAGGTGAAGTCAATAACGCGTGTCATCAAAGTGAAGCCACGGATTGGTATCGGTCTCGCTGACATTTAAAGTCAGTGTTTGGAGATCGAAATGGGACTAAGTGTTTGGAAATCGAAATGGGACTAAGTGTTTGGAAATCGAAAAGGGACTAAGTTTGTCAGCCATTTTGAACTAGTCAAATGAATGCTGAGGACATATATGTGTCACGTTGGAATAAAACAAGGGAAATTATTCTGGAATTACTCATAGAACATCCGTATTTTCATTTTATAGAAGCAGTACACTTATTTTACAGAAAATAGATTACATTTATGGCATACAAAAAAAAAAATGTTATTATTAAACTGCATAAACATATCGATATGTACAGCTGTTATTTCAGTGTTGGATATGTATTATACAGAGGCATAGTGGGAAACTCAGTCTAAATCGAGGATTATCCTAATTAGTAACTAGAGAACCTACATCATAGATTGTTGGATGGTTCACGTAAGGCATGCAAGAGAATGCCATTCTGTGGCTGAGTTCAATCCTCGTTTTACAGTGTCAGTCAGGCAAATCAGTTTGCCTTCTCGCAATGTCAGCACTTTGTTGACATTGTTTTGCCTTTTGTTAGGTTTTATAACTTCCAGCACCCACCATGTCATGTCAGTTTCTTTGTGTCCGAGTCGCAGGAAATGCTCCACTAGGGGAGCAGTTTCCTTCTTGCAGCGAATGCGCGACTGGTGTTGTAAGATGCGCTTCTTTATAGGTTGAATTGTTTTTCCCAGGTAATGTAGCAGACAGGGGCACTGAATGCAATAAACCACATTGGTGGTATTGCAATTCGAGAAACTTTTGTTTGTAAACTGGATGTTATTGATTGTGCAGTTCTTGACCGTCATAGTAGTAGCACAAGCAGCACAGTTATTACATTTAAAGTGGCCAACTACAGGGCTGAGTTGCCTCATGTTATCTACAATGTTGTCTGTCAAAGGATGGTCATATGCATGGATCAGCCTGTCTTGTAAATTAGTGCCTCTTTTAAAGGCAAATAGTGGTTTCTGTGTAAATTCTGGGAAGGAATGGAGTAGATTCCATTGTTTTGACACGATTTTCTTAATCGCATTGGAATGCGTGCCAAAGGTGGTAACACAAACTATATTGGGTTCATTTGTCCCGTTCTTCACTGTCAGTAAGGCCTCACGGTCTTGGTACCAGGCCCTTTTCATTGATCTCCTTAGTAGTTTTCCTGGGTAACCACGGGTAAATAGTTTGTCTTTTAGCTTTTTAGCTTCCTGAAAATAATCATCTTTATATGTACAGTTTCGCCTAAGGCGAAGAAACTGTCCAAAGGGTAGACCGTCTTTCAACGCCTGCGGATGATGGCTGGTATACTTAAGTAGCGTGTTTCTGGCAGTTTTTTTAGTAAATAAGGTGGTGAAAAGTTGATTATTCATATCCACCTTAATTGTGATGTCCAGAAATGGCATCTCAGTATTGTTGTATTCCAGGGTGAATTGGAGATTAGTATTTCTGGTGTTAAGCCAGGTGTGAAATTCTTTCAATTGGTCAACAGTACCTTCCCAAATTAAAAACACGTCATCAATATAACGTAGCCATTTAAGAATTCTTGATGAGAAAGGGTTAGAGGGATGCCAGATGTAATCGTCCTCAAATTGGGCAACATAGATATTCGCAATATCTGGGGCAAAAACTGCGCCCATGGCTACCCCTTTCTGCTGTTGGTAAAACGTGTTTTGATATAGAAAAAAGTTTTCACACAGAGGTAATCTTGTGCATTCTATGATAAATTCAGTTGGAACAGAGTGGGGTCTGGGTCTGGATTCCAAAAGTTTGTGAAGTAAATCTAGGGCTTCAATCTGCGGAATATTAGTATACAGACTTTCTATGTCCATAGAAGCAAGTATACTGGTTGTTGAGTCAAAGTGGAATTTCTCAATGTGATTTATTACTGCTGTTGTGTCCCTGATGTATGTAGAGCGTTCAACAGCAAATGGCCTAATGAAAAAATCTGCGTATTGCGCCAATGGTTTAAGGACTGAATTGCACCCCGAGACAATTGGACGTCCCGGAGGGTTGTTTATGTCCTTATGTACCTTCGGGAGTATATAAATCACTGGTGTAGTCGGTGTTTTATTGACTAGGAATGAAGCCTCCTTCTCATTAAGCCATCCCCCTTTCAAACCTTTTTGACTTAGATTTGTAATTTCTGTAGTTAGTCTTTTGGTCGGGTCACAAGTAAGTTTTTTGTAATGAGCAGGGACGGAAAGTTGTTTGAGCATTTCATCGTCATATTTTGATTTCTGCCATAAGACTATGCCACCCCCCTTGTCAGCCGGTTTGAGTAGTGCATCCGGTAGCCTCTGGAGATTTTGAAGGGCTATTTGTTGTTCTTTGGGTAAGTTGGAGGTGTATTTTCGTGGAGTTTTAAAAAGATTTTCTATCTCCAGTAATGTTGCGTTCTCAAAGGTGATGATGTCTTTATTGACCATGGCATTGGGTGGATAAAAGGTAGAGGGATTCCTGAGTCCTGTGTAGCCTAGTTTTGGATCGGATGTGTTACTTGCGAAAAAGTTTTTTAACCTGACTGTTCGAAAGAAGCGGTAAAGTTCCAATTTTGTTTGGAAAAGATCGTTCTTGTAGGTTGGCACGAAACTGAGGCCGTTTGAAAGAACTGCAATTTCTTGTTCAGAAAGTTTGTAAGTTGATAGATTAAAAATGGGAATTGTAAGGTTCTGATTTACCATTCGTAGTACCGGTTCCGGGTTTGGCGAAAGCCCGGGGTGTATTGTTTCCGGTACCATCCCCGTTTCGGTGGTTGATGTCTCCCTGGAGGCCTGGAGCCTCGTTGGCCCTGTCCTAAAAAAGGGGATTGGTGAGATGTTGAGGGTTCTTGGTCGTTGTGACGATAGTTGGAGTTGAATGATCTGTCACCCCTAGATTCTGAACCACTTTCAGAAAATGTGACTCTTTTGGAGGACTGGTTGGTGGGACCTTGTTATGTATAAAAGTCCTTTCTTAGATATGGATAGGTGTTTTCTTTATTATATCTTTTTATGTCGTTCTGGAGTTTTTCAGTTTTTTTGTGGGAGTTAAATTCCTCAAACTCTTTGATGGTCTGTTGTATTTTATCCAATAGAAGTTTACTATTGGTGATGGTACTGTCACCAGAAATCTTTTTCTCTAAAGCCTCTATTTCTTTAGTCAATTTTTGGATTTGGCGAAGGGCAGTTTCAATGCTTAACACCATCCAGGTGCGCGAGCACCGGTTGGCAGAAAAGCTGAAACCAATTTTAAATTCTTCGTCATCCACAAAAATTATTGGAACATTACGAATCTGTAGGCCCGCCGGTATGATATTGGCGTTGAGACAGTCAGTTAAGAATTTTGAATGAAGTTCCGTGCGTACCAATTTCTTTTTAAGTCTCTCTAGTTGGTTTAGATCTGACTCATAAGGTGAAGTGATGACTGGACCTTTATTCCCTAGAAGAGAGGGACCAGACGCAATTTTTAACATATACTCATCAGTATAGGCTAAGGTTTCAGCCTCAGACATTGATTGATGAGATTTTTGAGAAACAATATAGAGAAAACCACTGATTAAAGCGGCTCACACCAGACAGTCGTCTGTGCAAAATGTAATTATTTAGGAAGTGAGCAACCCGGAATACCCTTGAGGGCTTGGGTAAGTTAATATAGAAAGGTAAAGATGCCTTCAAGGGACTTTGTTCAATCTAAGTTTTGTTATTTAAAATTAATATGAGAAGAACCAATTTATCGTCCTTACAATGAGTGAATCAAAACTGATCAATTTGTGTTGTCAACATGAAACATATAAACAAAGACACAGGGTGTATACGAAAAAAGTGTTTTTATCAAATAATTCATTAAGAAAAATCAGCTTCATATACAGACAAATAAGCGAATAAGATTTTAGGACTGTGGGTACACATAAAAATAAATTGCTAAGTGACTCAACAGAACCTAAAAGACACCTATCCCAAAACACATTGAGTAAAACAAAGCAACGTGACACATATATGTCCTCAGCATTCATTTGACTAGTTCAAAATGGCTGACAAACTTAGTCCCTTTTCGATTTCCAAACACTTAGTCCCATTTCGATTTCCAAACACTTAGTCCCATTTCGATCTCCAAACACTGACTTTAAATGTCAGCGAGACCGATACCAATCCGTGGCTTCACTTTGATGACACGCGTTATTGACTTCACCTCGCTGCATCTTAAGGTAAGAATCATACGACCGCCTAGCTGAAACTAAATGCGCTTAAAACTATGCTGCGCTCTTTATAGAATAAGGTAGCAGACGAATTTGTCGCCTTTTGTAATTAAAATTCGCTTGTGGTCAGGCTGCTCAGTTTCATTTTTATTTTAACTTCTGTGCATTTAATTTTAACAGCGTCCAATTGCCACAAACGCATATAACGTTAGCAACGCGTGCTTGCATTTTTGATAGCGTTTTGCTGGGATTAATGAACACAACGTGAGCAGCGTGTACATAATTTCGTACCTATATGCACTTACAACTAGGCTGCTCCCGCTTAAAATACTGTCTGCGCAGCACAAATGATAGTGACCCACCTAAAGTTTAAACTTAAGACTATTGTATATCGTGGGATGCTCCACAGGCTATTACAAGTATTATAATGCCAATAGATTTAAGAAACTTTAGCATCTAATGTGCACCCTTTCTTGTACCCTCTGACAGACACTGCAGGATCTCTGACTGCTCACAGGCTCGTTTAAGCTCAAATTATGTGCATCGACCTCTGATTTTAAACAGAAATTTGATAATAATTCACCTAACATACACTGGGTAAGATCTACCTCTAAATAGTAATGGGCTCTTCCTATAAAAACTGAATACATCGTGAAAATATTTACCATTACTTTTTCTAGATGAATTCTACTGTGCATGAATACGTGAACCCTATGTGAGTGAAGTTCAGACGCTACATCCAACTTGGATGAGCCGTCTCCGCATTCGATAGGTATGTCCTTTAACATCTACATAGGTTTTTTTTTCTTGTGACCACTAATACACAGATCTAAAATATAAGTTCTTAATTTCCGGTCAGGTCCCTAGGATACTGTGATCCTTCCAAAATCTTCTTACGGATGACAATAATCCGCAGACAGGTATTTACAAAGCATACATACCTAGACTAATAGATGGACACCACTACTGATTCATAAAGGGTTTCATATAACATCCTATATATAATTTCTTTAACTGAATGATTTCGCATTAATGCTGAACACATAGATTTGCAACTATGAAGTCGTCATAGCAATGATTTAATGTATGCGCCCATTTGTTTGATATGTATACAATGACCCTGATGCAATATAGGTCTTTCAACCCAAGAGTTAAATGGTTTGTTTGAACACAAAATGGTTCTAGAATGTTTTTTGATTTTACCATAAATAGAACATGAGAAGTAAATGTTTATTGTGGACAGATTAAACCAATGCAATGCTTGTTGTCTTTTAAATTAATGTACCACAAAGTGATATTGTCTTTAGAAGCATGAACTTTATGTTCACGTATATGTTGTAAATATAATGTCTTTTGTCGCTACAGTTTAGTGTAATTGTTTTGTCACCAGGGTGTGTTGAATATAGCCAATGTAATATTGTAACTGTAAATATCTTTTAACTTGCAGACTACAATATTTCTATACAGATCTGAACTGATTACAGTCCTGAGGATGGTTTCATCAAATAACTGCTAAGAAACCGAAACGTCGACTTTGCACTTCATCCCTTGCTTTGTTTTACTCAATGTGTTTTGGGATAGGTGTCTTTTAGGTTCTGTTGAGTCACTTAGCAATTTATTTTTATGTGTACCCACAGTCCTAAAATCTTATTCGCTTATTTGTCTGTATATGAAGCTGATTTTTCTTAATGAATTATTTGATAAAAACACTTTTTTCGTATACACCCTGTGTCTTTGTTTATATGTTTCATGTTGACAACACAATTTGATCAGTTTTGATTCACTCATTGTAAGGACGATAAATTGGTTCTTCTCATATTAATTTTAAATAACAAAACTTAGATTGAACAAAGTCCCTTGAAGGCATCTTTACCTTTCTATATTAACTTACCCAAGCCCTCAAGGGTATTCCGGGTTGCTCACTTCCTAAATAATTTCACTAGAATAGTGATCATCATATACCAGGCCTACTTCTCACAAATACCATCTGTAACCGAGGGTAATGAAACATCACAAGAAGGGGTTACAATAAATGACATTATACAATACAACAGATCAGATCTTGATTGGAAGAAATGGTTGATTTGGCCAACAGACACCATTGGTTATCAGGAAAGATTCATTGGTAGAACTGAAAGGTTTAGTATCCATAGGCCAGCTCCACGTTATGTACAGAGACAACATCCAGGGATAGTAACATCCTACAGTGTTGGGAAGTTGTGCCTTAATTGGCTAGAAACCTCAACACCCTGAGAGGTGAAACATCACTTGTCCTTACTCACACAGGGCATGGATCTTAGGGATTTTTTACTAGGTCCCAGGAAACCACACCAACAAAGTATCCTATATGCTGGCATTTACGCTGCCCGCAATGAAATTTGGAAAATATCACAGCAAGAGGCCGCAAAAAGAATACAAGAAATAGACCATATTAACTTAGAGAAATCTCTACCAATAGTCGACAATGGGTTAACAACATTGACCTCTAGGATATATTCCTTAGGCAACATTGTATCTTCTGCGATAGACATACTGGAACAAGATTTGGTCATATTACAACATAGGCAATCTTAGTTATGTTCTGTTATGTTATTGAGCTGTGAGCTACAATCTTTGTGTGCAGGCTATATGCCTTGGCGTTTTATAAGCAGTACGTCTCTGTTTTCTGAATAAAATCTAACAGATAAACAGATAGAAATGGCACAAAGGGGAGCTAAATATACAATGCTGAGTATCGGAAAACTGGATAGATTACCATTTACAGTGGAAGAATCACCGCACACAGAATGGCTAATCCATGGCCACATAACTCTACCGGTCAGTACTTTTCCTTTTCAGTATTGCCTTGAACAAAAGCAGGCAGGCAAATATTAAAAAATGGGTAAGGAACACATTCAGGAATCTTGGGAATTACCATACAGATTTCGATGCTGGAGTGGGGATCGAGAAGTGTTTCTCAGTGGTACAAACTGGGAGAGCACTTCAAGTGGATCACTCATATGCCAGGACATTCTATTGCACGGGGGTTCTAATGGTTCTGTGGCAAACCTGTCCTGTCATCTGAGGGGTGCTCCAGCTGCCGTGATTACTTCAGCATTTGGGATACTTTTGAATGGGAGTTACTTGATGCTGAACAGACAAGGCTGCTGTGGAATGCTCTCGGGCATCGCATATCTGGTAGCCATGAGCTCCGGGGTTTCTTGTTGTATGCAAGTATTGTTTCCACAGACACATACAGTCAGGGAGGCCCCGTTATGGCCTTCACTTAATGTTTCTTTAATACGGTTTGATACTCTAGGCAGGATGAAAGCCATCCTTTTACAGAAGTCTGTGCTCTTAACCTCCGCTCAAGAGACTTTTGAACTCGAGATCGCAAGGTCTTCAGCTGAGATACAGGCGCTTATTAATACAAACTGCCCTTCCAATTTTGTAGAAATGGTAAATCGTATCTTTAACATGTCTGATACACCTGGCATTGTGCATCTATTTAATACCATAGGTTTTGGACTTCTAAGCACCTTTCAGACAGTACTTGGAGTTATATCAAACTTCATACACTCCGTATTCGGAAGCATCTTTGGAGATGTTCCGCTGATCCTGTTTCTAATAGCAGGCATCCTGATTGTCTTTTATCTGCTACGCAATGGACATCCTAGTCATCAAGGAGATGGAAAAAGTGCTTTTGGAACGGAAATACAGTGACCGAATGGTACAATACCTAGGCACGCCTCGCCTGAGAGAACTGAGTGCATCTTGGTTCCTGTCATTTCGACCAGTCTGGATGGATTGTATCTTACCTGTCCTCCAATGCCTGTATTGCGTACAAGAATGCTTGTTAGACCTTTGTTTGACACTCCTGTCATGTGCGCAACCGGACGTGAATGCTCTTCTGGACCTGATAACGGCCCATGTTCTGCAGTGTCCTCAGCGCATTCTAATGTTGTTGACGGCATTACTTGAGCCACCACAGGTTGTAACTGCACCTGTTGGTATGAACATGGGCTCCTCCACTGACACCCAGGCTTTAGAAGACATACAGGCTGCCCAAGCACCGGCTGGGAACAGCATCTGTGCTCAATTGATATGCTCTGCGAGGTGCTACAGGGGCCATCTACTGCGGAAGCAAGCAACGAAAATGTTGCTTCTACCAGCCAGACACATAAACATTTGACTCATGTTGGCTCGTCGTGTGCTGGGAAAAAATTCACCCATTTTTAAAAACAAGCTCAATTTGGAACTCAGAAACAAAATTGACATTGACATTCCTTTCATTTATATAGGCATAAATGGCTTTCTAATGCTTATAGTGGTTCAGACTATAACTACGGACACTTTTAGAGCAATAGTTTGCAAGTATTTTTTGTTTTAACATTTTTTACGTATTTTAGAACTTTTTAGAATTTTTAAAAATGTTAACAAAACGAATGGTATATGAACTTTGAGCATGCCATATCTAGTTAGGCTAGTAGTATGCTACAGGTTACATATGTCATCCAGTCGGAAGATGAGTGGGTGTTTTATTCCATATAGGTACCTTATATAGGCGTTGGCAAACAACACAACCTTTCGACTATATTCTTCCCTACATTACATACATAACGGTTCTTAGGCACTGACCTTAGACCGAGATATGACACTGCATTCAGAACTCAGGTTTTTCCGTGGTTTGATACTCATACAGTATGCATGAGGCTTCTTGGAAGCACAGCAGGACTCACAGCATGATAAACATCTCCTGTATAATATCTATGTTAAAGTCCAAGCCTGACGTCATCTTTTAGGCCAACATAGTAACACAGCAAGGTAGGACCCCTGGGAAACCTATGCGTATATATACATCATGTCTTGCTTGGAGAGACAGAGGAGACCGTGACTTCCCGGCTGACACACTGACCAGAGACGCTAAGGTTCCTGCATGCAGACGCTCCAGCTCGCAGTGGTCTAACATCCCTCGCGGGGTGTCCAACCAAAGACCAGGATGGGGTCCCATATTCTCTCCTTACTCAGATAATGGGGTTGACTAGATCCTAGAGGGATTCTTGGCATAACACCTACAACAATGCTAGGTACATTTAGGTACATCTAGTTAGGGAGGCATCTTAGCAGTACGCATTTTCTTATCATGTATTCTATGTGCTTGTACATATTCATGATTACTGCAAGATGGTAGAACTGTACCATCCCTTTACTTTCGATGTACTGCTAATCATATATCTCTGCTACTGTCTAATGGTTGTTACAGCAAATCTATTCTACACTAGAATAACAACTTTTCAATAAATCCTTATTGAAACGCCCGGACTGTTTATTCTGTGCATCTCTGAGACAACCTAAGTGAGCACGAGCGACTAACGGAAAAGTAGTATATTGTTTCCACGATCCTGAGGGATCAGGGTTGTAATGTTCTGAGGTTGCCAGAAACTGTTCTCTCTCCGATAAGAGGAGATTCTAGTGGCACTGTGAGCTAGCTAATGCATAAGAGGTTAACATATCTGGTGGGGGTGCTCGGAACCAGTCTGCCACCAAACCCACAGTTTATGTTATCTGAACGCGCAGATCCTGTATAGGATATATAGGAACTACACAACAGGAGTGGTTACATTTCAACCCATAATGTTTTAATAAAGGATTAGCAAAGTAACAGATTTCGAATCATCAAACAAGTTATTAATCAATCAATGCATTAATTCATTAGTCAATGTATAGTTTAACACAACTCAAAGTCATAAAAGCAAAAACAAACTAATATATATTTCTCAAAAGTAAAAATAGGTTTAATCAGTTTCTCCAAAAACGAAAGCATGCTACTCCACTAAGTCGGGGAAAGGTTCTGTTAGCAAATCTTGGCCTGATTGGCTGCTCCATCCAGGGAGATGCATCCCCTTCCCGCACCATGAAATCTCCTAAATGAGAAGAGTTAGTCCAAGCTTCACAACTATTCTTTATATTATTCAAAAACATGAACATTGGTATTAACCTTCTTATTGTCTCCAAAAAATATGAATAATGCTCGCACTGGCAACAAGAATGTTAATGCAATTAATTTGTTCCGAATTAGTTTCTACATTTCATAGCTGCCAAGGTTTCAGATTGCTATGTGTGACATTTTCCATAATTTCAGTGAAATTATGAGTGACATTTCAATGATTATGAGTGACACTTTCTCGCAGGCAAAATCAAGCAATGAAGACGAGGGAATCCTGTAAATATCGGAAAGTACACCCATTTGAGTATAGCTGCTAAAGTATGAGATTGATTATGTGTGACATTTTCATAGATCCAGTGGATTTAAGAGAGTCACGCAACAACTAAATAGGTAACTCATAGAGTGGCAATTTCTTGCAATCAAAATAATGGAACAAAGTCAATGGAAATAGACAAATAGCTGAAATTAACCTCATTTGAGCAACAGGAAGTCAAACTCAGCAGCAGGTGCTGTAACAATCAGCACCCTCCACCCCAGGCTCTTCAGTACCACAATGCGCCCCTGAGTCAGAGCGTGATCCCCTAACGCCTGCCTCCACCCCTCCTAAGCAGCAATAGCACAGTGCAAAGACGGACCCTCGCAAGCACAATGCGCCGGGCCACAGAATGTTGGTAGAGTGAGACAGAGCCCCCCGACCTGAGTGTCAGTCCCAATCCCCAGTCTGCCCCCGCAAACCAGACACAGAACTGCGCTAAGAGAAGTGTACAGGGTAGGACAACCTGGGTGAAGCACATAGTGCTCCCCGAACCAGGCCCAGACCCTCTAACATCACCTGCCCCTGTTCCAACGGCTAAAAGTATGACAGACAGGGAGGGGCTGTAATCACCCTTCTTATCCCTCCTCCCTGCCGAGAAAACATGTGGGAGAGCAGACTCCTTTAGGCTGCACTGCACCCTCACCCACGGGACCCGAAACGTCATCCTTCAATCACTCCCCATGATTTTTTGGGCCATCTCTGAGCAGGTGGATTTGTTCCCCAAAACGTGGAAAAAACATAGAAAAAGGCCCGGCATTACTGGCTTTATGCGATCTTTCCACATTCCAACTATTCTGCTTTCAATTATTTTCAAGCAGGCAGCGCTGCCTGACTGGCTTGTGTGCGACTCGAGGCAGCTGGCAGCTCAGGCCTCAACGAGTGTGCCACAGCACCAACCTCTCCACCCTGCTCCTCCCCCCACACACACACGCATCCGTCTTACTTGGAGGTCCAGGTGGCTGTCGGGCTGTGTGTCCTCAGTGAGTCCTGGTGATTGCTGCAACCGTGTCGCCGGTCGTCAGTGAGTCCCGTCCCAGGGCACTCTCTCTAAACCCGCATGGAATTATACATACTTGAAATGACCTAGTTGCGGGCGAACGGCTAATTCGACTTCCTGTTGCTCAAATGAGGTTAGTTTCAGCTATTTGTCTATTTCCATTGACTTCGTTTCATTATTTTGATTGCAAGAAATTGGCACTCTATGAGTTACATATTTAGTTGTTGCTTGACTCTCTTAAATCCACTGGATCTATGACAATGTCACACATAATCAATCTGATACTTTAGCAGCTATACTCAAATGGGTGTACTTGCCGATATGTACATGATTCCCTCGTCTTCTTTGCTTGATTTTGCCAGCGAGAAAGTGTCACTCATAGTCATTGAAATGTCACTCATAATTTCACTGAAATTATGGAAATGTCACACATAGCAATCTTAAACCTTGGCAGCTATGTGCGGGCCTAGTACAATGTGCGGCCAGCCCCGACTGCAAACCAGTGAGCTGCCAGCCTTAGACCACAAACTCTCCCCGCGCACAGGGACGTAACATTCCCCCATGGCGCCACGCCGGTCACACGTGTGTTATCTGCATGCAACCTTACTGGACGGCTGTGAGGTCAGGCATAATATCTGGCTGACAGTGATTCAACCGCATGGTGCCACAAGAATCCTTAATAGAGATACATTGTAGCTAGCAGAAGGAAGCCCCCGGGAGCAGCAATTCAGCACATGCAGATGCAGCGCACCGCCAGCCAGCTGAGCTGCCGCATACACACACACATACAAACACACACACACACTTTGCAGCACTTCAGTCACCTTGATAGCTGAGATACTGCATTATGCGTGACAATGCATTTCAGTGCCGTGATGCGGAGCACCTCACTGAAATGCCTTAGTGTCACGTCTGATGCGTGATACTTGGCAGGACTGACATTGCAGTTAATCATTCAACAATTAACAAGTCATATATAGACCGAGAGTATTTCACAGATGTTGATCTGTTTATGTAGGAAGCAGACATTTCAGTGTTGATTCTACCCCAATCTGCATTGGCCTGATTTCCGACTCAGAACGATGGCGATGTTGGTTAATGCTTACTTCTTTCACTATTTTGATTGGAGGATTCATCAGACTATGATAAACTAAGTGTACATATGTTGGCATTTGGATTCTTATCAATTTTATTTCTTTTCTTTACCTTCATGGTCCTTTTAACATTTGAATTTCTTGGCAAGACCGGAAGCTCATATTATGCTGTCTCTTAACTTGCTTTAATAAATAGCAGCAGTCAAGACAACTAGAAAACTACATGTCCCATGGGGCAAAGAACAAAAGGCCAATGAGAACAAAGAAAATCAGAGTACCAACTACCAATCAGGAATGAGGAACAGACTATTATACCTAACTGACTGCAAGCAGCCCTCGTTTCTTGCTGCTCACTGTCAAAGTAAGTATATTTCCAGTGACTTATATAGTACTTCATTTTTACAGACGTTATTTATAAGTATTAACAGTTGTTAATAAAATTGAATTGAAATACAGTGTCCCTAATACCTTTACGGCATTATTACCGCACAATTGTCACTTTTACCTCATGTAACTTATCGTCTGCTTTTGTAATTTGTTCACTTGTAATTGTCTGTTCCTATTGTGAAGCGCTCTGACGCCTTCGGGTAAAGTTTGCGCTATATAAAAACGCATAAATAAATAAATAAATAAATAAATAAATAAGCTCCATTTATCATCTCCTTCACACATGCTTGCGCATGTCTTTTTTCCACCCATTCTTGTGTTCGCGTCCGCCATTCCGGTAACACACCACAAATTTCATTCAATCTCTCTCACAATACTCCATTCATTTGGGGGCCTCTCTCAGAGCAGTTTTTGCTTCATTGCCAGTCACGTTCTGTCGGGGGTATGACCTGGCCCTTACTCCGCATCCCATAGACTCTGTCACGTTGTGTGTCCTCCTTCGGGGAGGTCTTTTCTGACTGGGCTTTGCAATGAATTGACTCCTTTCTTCTCCATTCATTTTCCATGTTTCGCTCAGCCTATATTTACAATATTGTGTTCCAACCACATAATAAATGTATCTACCTTCCTTTTCTCCATGAATGCAAACAATTCCTTCTCCTTTAAGGAAAATAAGGACAATAAAGAGGAGTTTAAAGATACTTTGAATTATTTTATTCAAACATCTGTGGCACAAGCTGTTTCAGCTTCGAAGTCTAAACTTACTAAAAAGCTTGAAGACATTGTTCTCAATTGGATGCCAAAGTCCAATTTGGCCCTATCGGCAAGAGAAACTAGAAAGTGTAAGGCCACGGTGTTCCAAGTATCTGCTCAGTTAGCTAAGAGCAAAACTAAAGATATTTATGTGCTATTGACTGACAACTCTCCTCTAAGGTCTCCTTGCTACTGATGTTAAACGCAAAAATAACAAGCATTTGCAATGCAATAGGACTAGC